>NC_057801.1:363802503-364060435 GCF_018294505.1 Triticum aestivum | reverse complement strand
CTTCCTGCGGGCGAATGTTGATGTGTTTGCATGGCAAGCCTCCGACATCCCCGGCATTCCCAGGGAAGTGATTGAGCACCATCTTGTTGTTTGTCCTCATGCACAGCCCGTCAAGAAGAGGGTCCGGAACAAGTTTTGGAGAGGCAGGAGTTCATCACGGAGGAGATCAGAAAATTAGAGGTTGCAGGCTTGGTAACGGGGGTGCTCCATCCGACGTGGTTTGCCAATCCGGTAGTGGTGCGCAAGGCAAATGGGAAGTGGAGACTGTGTATTGATTACACAGACATCAATAAGGCGTGTCCAAAGGATCCCTTCCCATTACCGCGCATCGACCAAATTGTTGACTCCAGGGCTGGGTGTGACCTGTTATCATTCCTCGACGCCTACTCAGGGTACCACCAGATCTTCATGACAAAAGAAGACGAGGAGAAGACAGCATTCATCACCCCATGTGGTACGTATTGCTTTTTGCGGATGCCTTTCGGGTTGAAGAGTGCTGGCCCAACCTTTGCAAGAGCAGTCTAAATTGGTTTTGAGCCCCGGCTACATAGAAATATGGAAGCTTATATGGATGACATAGTGGTCAAAACCAAGGACAAAGCAACACTTGTGCAATATCTGGAGGAAACATTTGTGAACCTGCGCAAGATCAACCTCAAGTTGAACCCTAAGAAGTGTGTCTTTGGTGTCCCGTCCGGCAAGCTTCTCGGGTTCTTTGTGTCGCAGCGCGGGATTGAGGCAAATCCAGATAATATTAAGGCCAACGAGCAGATTGAGGCACCTAAACGGATCAAAGACGTGTGTTGGCTCACTGGCTGCATTGCCGCCATGAGCAGATTCATCTCCAAGTCTGTGGAGCGTGCCCTTCCTTTTTTCAAGATCTTGAAGAAGACGGGCACAATGGAGTGGACCCCGGAGGCTGAGGCAGTGTTGCAGGATTTGAAGAAGTACCTCTCCTCCACCCCAGTGTTGGTTGCACTCAAACCACAAGAACCGTTGCTGCTGTACCTAGCGGCAATGAATCAGGTGGTTAGCGTCGCACTAGTGGCGTAGAGAGAGGTCGACGAAGAGGCAGCGACAGCAGTAGAGTCAATGGATGGCGAGCCAGAACCCTCCCCGGCAGGGCTCGATCCCGGCAGCATCGAGTCCCCGGCAGAGGCTGACTCCAGTGGGACAGGGCCCGCGCGACTGAGTGAAGTGGCGTAGAAGAAGAAAATGGTACAACACCCAGTTTACTTCGTTAGCTCCCTCTTGCAGGGGGCTAGGTCGAGGTACTCAGGTGTGCAAAAATTGCTCTTCGGCCTCCTTATGGCCTCAAGGAAGCTGCGTCATTACTTCCAAGCGCACGAGATCACCGTGGTCACCCGCCTCCTTTTGCAATGGATACTGCATAACCCATATGCAACGGGGAGGATCGTGGAATGGGCTCTGGAGCTCTCGAGTTTCGGTATAAAGTTCGAAAGCACCTTGACGATTCAGAGAAGAGTCTTGGCGGAGTTCATTGCATAATGGACCTCGACGCCCGATGAAGAGGTACAAGAGACCAATCTCCCCGGCAAGGAAACAAGCCCCAACTGGGTCATGTACTTTGATGGGGCTTTTTCGCTGCAAGGCGTCGGTGTTGGTGTGCTGCTTGTCGCATCCACCGGAGAGCACCTCAAGTATGTCGTCCAAATGCACTTTCCCAGGTAGATGTCAACTAATAACACCGCCGAGTACGAGGGCTTGCTTGCCGGTCTCAGGATCGCGGCAGACCTCGGAGTCAAAAAGGTAATCATCAGGTGTGATTCGCAGCTCGTCGTCAGGCAAATCAACAAAGATTACCAAAGCCCGTTGATGGAAGCTTACATGGATGAGGTGAGGAAACTATAGGAGCGCTTTGACCGTATACGAGTAGAGCATGTCCCTCGGACGGAAAACGACATCACCGACTACCTGTCAAATCGCGCTGCCCTCAAGCTACCCGTGGAACCAGGTACTTTTGTGCTTCAACCGGGCAGAACAAGCGGAGGAAGCTGGGCCCCGGCAAGTACTTCCCCGCCGAGCTCCCCGGAGCCGCTGGCGAAGATGTTGCCGTGGATGCCGATCCTGCCACGGGGCAACCGACTCCGGCAGGGCCTCAGGCCATGGCCGTAGAGACGGCCGCTCCCGTGGCAGAAGAGATTCCTTTGGTCATTGTCGTCGAGCCACAGGCTACGGCATGGGCGCAACACACCGTCCGATTTCTCCAAGAAGGAGAGCTTCCTGAGGAGCAGGAAGAGGAAGAGAGAGTATGTTGTAGGGTGGAACCCTAGGTGAAGATCTTTCACTAATTGGTGGGGGAACCCCCAAGAACAAGATGAACACAAGAGGAAAAACAATAGGAACACTCAAGAACAAGTCCAAATCACACATCCACTAGACTAAAACTCACACAAGATCCACAAGGTACATGAACAATCAAAGGGAAATAAGATACATGGTAGAGTTCATCCCAAATCCTATGAAGGAGATGAGGGCTTGATGATCCTATGATGGGGATCCTTCCCCAAGTAGGAGGTCTTGATGTTTGGTCACTCCAAGAGGAGGTCTTGATCTCCTAGGGGAGTGGATCCATGGAGCAAAGCTCACAAATGTCTATCAAATACTTTGCTATCCTCTAAATGAGCTAGGTGGGAGGTACTTATAGTCTAGGGACGAAATAGAGGGAGAGGGGGATACAAAGGTCCAAAATGACCCTGAAAACACACACACTCTTGGAGGGGTCCGGGCACCCGGACCGGTCAGTGGCCGGGGCAGCAGGTGGACCGGGCACCCGGGGGCTCCATGCCCGGGCACCCAGGGTGGCTCCAGGAGGATGGAGGGAGTAGGCCGGGCACCCGGGGGGTGAGAGCCCGGGGCGAGCTGGGCCGGACTTGGCGGCAGGCCGGGCACCCGGGGCCATGAGGCCGGGCACCCGGGCCAGGCAGGGGGGCGGCTGGAGGAGGGGGCCGGGCACCGGGGTTTGGCGGCCTGGGCACCCGGGGTGGCGGTCGTAGCTCCCAGCGAAGGCCGGCCACCCGGGGCCAGTTGGCCGGGCACCCGGGGTGCTCAGGGGCGCCACCCAGGCAGCGGCCAAAGGCCCGGGCACCCGGGGCATGTAGGGCCGGCTACCCGGGGGGTCCAGCGCCTCCGTGTCTTCATGCTTTGGCCGCTCTCCTTCCTTCTCCTTCTTCTCGGTTGCTTGTGGCTCTCTCCTAGCTTCTTCACGATCATGTCCTTGGTACCTAAGAATGCACAATGTATCCATTTGAGGTAGAACCCGACTCTCGTGTGAATCCAAATGAAACTCAAAGAGGAAGGAGTTCACCTTGGTTTCGACGTCGCGTGCGTGAGCTCTCGTCGTAGGTCCTCTCCATGCTTGCGGCGGCGGTGTGACATCCATGGGGATGGTCGAGGGATGCTCCGCATCATCTCCCCCCCTTGGGAGAGATCCGTCCATGGATCATGATCGTCAACACCATGGGAAAGAGTGGGCGTCGCCATGTAGAAGTGGACAACCACCAAGCACTTATCAAGTTGAAGCTCGAAATGGGCACTCTCTAATGTCGCACCGTCTTGTAATCCCTTCAAAAGAAGCAAAGATAACAAGCACTTGGAAAAACAAATGTGGTTCGCATTAAAGCAAAACCAAGCATTCAAGAGGTGATTCACCCAACAAGTGTTGTCATCAAGCATAGCATATGGTGTGACAAGGGAGTGTGGCATGGCATTTAAGCACGTAACTTGAGCACAATGAAGGACATCATGGAAACAAGCATGTAAATGTGAGGTAAAGATGTTAAAACGGTTGAAAAGAGAACAAGCATCAACCTCAAGATCATAGCAAGCATGCATAAAGTGCTCGATAAATGGTCTATGGTATGCATAAGAATCATCCACAACGCCAAAGAAAATGATATGTCTAAACACATGCAAGTGCAAGACAATCCAAGCATAACGTGCATATGGTGTAGTGAAGAAAGTGTGTCACTCAACACAAATGATATAGCAATTGTTCATCATGTGTGAGGCAATCAAATCAATCATGTGAATAGCAATGGGACATGGCATATGTGAAGTAATGACATTGTTGCAACCAAACATTTGATAGGAGCAAGTAATCCAAGAATTGGATGCAACATGGGAAAGCATAGAAATCAAGTCGTGCAAACTAGTGGAGCGAAGATGCAACACACTATGTCATGTGAGCAAATAAGAGATATAGGCAATGCACATGACATATCGCGAGCACGCTCATAATGCAAGATCATAGTATCATCATAGGAATGGATCACAAAGGAAACATGGCAAAAACAAGCAATATCTCCACCAAGCTTGCAAATACACATGCACGTAGTAGACTCAATCATCATGCGTAATGCAAAGCATGGGTCACAAATGCATGGCAAAGGCATAGGAATGAGCATATCATGCAAAGTGAACATGGCAAGATGGGCATATAGTGAGAAGTGGGAAATAACCCATAACCATGTGAGAGCCATGTAGAAGAAATGTGCAAAGTCCTTGCGTGAAGAAAGCGGTGGGAAAGACACTCCAAGGGATCCCAAGTCATCGGTGCTCTGTAGAGCTCGTTTTGTCAACTCGTGGGATTGCGAGGTTGACAAGTATTCATGGGTACCTACACAAAAGAAACACAAACGAAAGAAATTGTGCGTGTTGTAAATGTACACATCATCCATCATGATGTGTATGTGCACATGTGAGTTAGCATAAGATAAGCATCGCTCAAAGAAATTTGATGCATGGTATAAGAACATGTCATCCATCATGAAAGAATAGTTATTGTGTATGACACGATGGGGATGCAAATTTAGCATAGAAGTATATGGCAGATCAATAACATGTTTATTCATGGGAAGCATATTGTGCACACAAGTATTGGGATCATGCAAAGGATAGGATGAATCAAAATCTCCTAATATGGATGAGGAAACTATGGGGGTCTCCTCATGAACAATAGCGGAAACATCATATGGAGAAAATGGAGAACATCCAAAACAATGCATATCCAAAGCTAGGTGGTCATGGCATGGCATATGTGATAAATGATGCAAAGGGAGCATATCCATATTATCACAAGAAAAACAAATGCCAATAACCATGGGCTTGTCATCTATGCCATATGTGCAAATTGGGTTTTTTTTAATGGCATATGCACAGTCACTACGATGAGATTGCAAATATGACATATGATGGATCTCATGCATAGCATATGACAAGTCAAACGGATTATCAAACATGATGTGACCTAAAAGAATTGTCACAAGAAATCCTATATAACATGGCATCACAACTAATAGACTCCACATGAGAATCATCGTACTCATCATAAATGGGCAAATCATCGCATGGGGAAATCATACTAGCATGAAGCATGGTAATAGGTGGATCAACATCATGCAAGCAATCAATGTCAAGAACGTCCACTAGTGGGACAAGAGCATCACCTTCACCTATGTTACCTTTCTCGTTCCACTCAAGTGGTGTAGGTGAGGTGTGAAAGACCAAAGCGTGGTCAACGTCATCATCGTGATGGAACCATGTGGGGGGTGCATCATATTCCACCATGGCCATCGTCTTGTCCATAGGAAGGACGAAGTTGTCGCGGATCGGCGCATCATCATAAATGGGACCTAGCACCAAATGAGAAGACACAATAGAGGTAGAGGTTAAGTTGTTAGAAATCGAAATGGCCTCACATGCCCTATCAACTACCTCACACTCTCTATGTGGTGGTGGCTCACTCACTCCCTCAAGGTAGGTGCACTCAATGTCACATATGGTGGAGTCACTCAAGTGGTGGTGGTGGTGGTGGCTCTCCTCACATGGGAATTGGGGCAACTCGTCATATATGGGGCTAGTGGTGAAGTCACTCTCACTCTCAATATGGTGGCTCGAGTCACTCAAGTCATCATACGTCGTCGTGGTCGAAGGGAAAATCCCATGCTCAACCATCTCGTAGTCGTCGCCGTGGATGAAGGCCAAAGATGGCACATCATCACTCTCGTCGTGGATGAAGGACGAAGATGGCACAACATCACTCTCGTCATGGATGAAGGCCGATGTAGGCTTACTCTTTGGAGGTAGGCGAAGATGCCATACGTCCAAAGGCGAAGATGCCTTGATGATAATTGGCGAAGATGCCGAAGTGGTCGTAGTAGTCATATCTCTGTCTTGGTGGTGCTTGTCTCGCGGTCTTCTCTTGTGCTCATGATGTCTGGCCGTAGCTTGATGTAGAGCTTTTTGGGACTTGTAGGTGGACGCATCGCGAGCATCTTCATCTTGATGGTGTTATAGTGATTGAGCTCGATGACGTTCCGAAGATTGGCCACTTGAGCATCGCTGCCTTGAAGATGACGAAGGGGAAGAAGACTTGTAGTTCACCAACATGTCGCGTACTTGATCCCTTTGTTCGGCCAACTTGGTGTTGAGGTAGTCTCTTGTCTCTGCTTCAAGTTGATGAATGTCGGCGGTGAGTTGCTCAATGCCTCGCGTTGCTCGTTGTAGTCCGAAGATGGGCATTTTGGTGATGTAGTTGTTCATGCCGTCGTTGTCATGGAAGACCGGAGATGAAATGCCTTGCCTATCCATCACAAGACTCGAGAAGAGGTGAGTAGGAAATGAGATAAACAATACCAAGTTACCTTTTCCCAAAGTTGAGGATGTATCCCGTTTCACTCAATGTGAGATGAAAGAATACTGGAATTGGTACCAGACTTGTTCACTCACACCTATCAAGTAAAGCTTATAGTGGAGCTCGGTAAGGATAGTGGCACAAAAATTTGATGCAAAATGTTAGCAAGAGTCAATAATGTTGGAAAAGATTCACAAATTCGCAAGTGAAACAAGTAGACCAATAGCAATATGTGGCACATGGAAACACACACACACACGGATAGATAAGTGGGGTCATGCAACCAAGGAATGAGCACAAAATGTGGAAACCACAGAAAACGCTCGTGTTGCACAACTCAAGAGAGATGCTAGCACGATTGGTCAATAGGCGGATACCACACTTGTGCACAACCTATAAGATGCAAAATGTATGAGCTTTCTATCCCAAGTATGCTATGTGTATGATGTTCCCGATGTTCTTCTCAAGATGATCCAAGATGATCGGATATGACAATCTTATGTGCAATGTGGTATGATGCTATGGCTCTTGCTCACGAGCCCTTTGCTCTCTTTTTGCTTAAAAACTTATTCTCTTTCTTCTTTTTTTGATATGGCCACTTAGGTAAAATGCACAAACCAAGATAGCAATTGTGTATATGCGGGAACGATCTTGTGACACAAGCGATGATATGATGATACCACGATGATACCAATATGATATGGTATGTATGCAATGGAAGGTATGGATCACTAATGTGCACAAGTAACGTTGCCGGCAATACTCAAATGGCTAGTCTCGATAGGCAAGTGGCGCAAAATGGACTAAGGGGTCAACAATGTAACGGCAAGATGTACAATTATAGGATACCACAATACCAAGATGATATAGAGGGTACCGTTCTTGCTTACGGTTAGGGTGTGAAATTTGTGAAGTGGTCGATGTCGATGATGACCTCACGGCGATGATGAGTGGCGGTGTTCTTGATGTAGATACCAAGATGATGTAGACCCGGCCCTAAGCAGCCGAAACACCTTAGGAAACAGTAAAAAACCGCGAACTCAAAATCTCCAAAGGCAAATGTCAAATGGTGGTAGCGGAATGCGTAGGTGGTTCCGGAGTTAGCAAGGCGGAAGTGGTGGTGGTGGTTGATGACGAAGCGACCATCCTTAAGTAGCTGAAACACCTTAGGAGACTCTAGTCACCACTCAAGAAACCACAAATGCTATATGGGTCCAAAACGGGTTAGGTTGCGGAAAGCGATGGTGGTTTTGCGTATGATATGGTGGATGGCACTATGCAAAGATGCCAAAATGCCAATTTTTTGATGGAGTCAAATGGTGTTGGAACCTATCTATATGGATGGGGGATGTCAATAGCTACTTAACAAGCTAAAGAATGCGAAAATCGGACTCCGGGAGCAAAAGTTATGACCGAAAACGTAAAGTGCACGCGGCTGATTCTGGGGGGTGCGGGTGCCCAGGGTTTGGGGGTGTGGGCACCCGGGGTGGACAGCGGGGATGCGCGGGGAGGTCCGGGTGCCCGGGGTTTGAGGTCCGGGTACCCGGGGGTGTCGGGTTTGGGCGGAAATTCGTGGCAAAATGGAAGAAATTGGTGGATTTTGTGGAGGGAAAGGTGGAGATGGATGGGGGAATGCTAGATCCACTTGAAACCAAGCAAATCCAGGGATCAAATCCAACAAAATCTCAACAAACCAACAAATCACAAAAAAAATTGGTGCTATTTTTGGTGGGGAATTTTCGAATTTGGGGAAGAACACACAAAATTAGGCTAGAAAACAAGAAGAGGGGCTCCAATTTCGTGAGAAACCATGGCTCATGATACCAAGATGTTGTAGGGTGGAACCCTAGGTGAAGATCTTTCACGAATTGGAGGGGGAATCCCCAAGAACAAGATGAACACAAGAGGGAAAACAATAGGAACACTCAAGAACAAGTCCAAATCACACATCCACTAGACTAACAATCACACAAGATCCACTAGGTACATGAACAATCAAAGGGAAATAAGATACATGGTAGAGTTCATTCCAAATCCTATGAAGCAGATGAGGGCTTGATGATCCTATGATGGGGATCCTTCCCCAAGTAGGAGGTCTTGATGTTTGGTCACTCCAAGAGGAGGTTTTGATCTCCTACGGAAGTGGATCCATGGAGCAAAGCTCACAAATGTCTATCAAATACTTTGCTATCCTCTAAATGAGCTAGGTGGGAGGTACTTATAGTCTAGGGACGAAATAGAGGGAGAGGGGGATACAAAGGTCCAAAATGACCCTGAAAACGCACACACTCTCGGAGGGGTCCGGGCACCCGGGACAAAGGGGTCGGGCACCCGGACCGGTCAGTGGCCGGGGAAGCAGGTGGACCGGGCACCCGGGGGCTCCATGCCCGGCACCCAGGGTGGCTCCAGGCGGCTGGAGGGAGTAGGCCGGGCACCCAGGGGGTGAGAGCCCGGGCACCCGGGGCGAGCTGGGCCAGACTGGGCGGCAGGCCGGGCACCCGGGGCCATGAGGCCGGGCACCCGGGCCAGGCAGGGGCCCGGCTGGAGGAGGGGGCCGGGCACCCGGGGTTTGGCGGCCCGGGCACCCGGGGTGGCGGTGGTAGCTCCCAGTGATGGCCGGGCACCCGGGGCGCTCAGGGGTGCCACCCAGGCAGCGGCCAAAGGCTCGGGCACCCGGGGCATGTAGGGCCGGCCACCCGGGGGGGTCCAGCGCCTCCGTGTCTTCACGCTTTGGCCGCTCTCCTTCCTTATCCTTCTTCTCGGTTGCTTGTGGCTCTCTCCTAGCTTCTTCACGATCATGTCCTTGGTACCTAACAATGCACAATGTATCCATTTGAGGTAGAACCCGACTCTCGTGTGAATCCGAATGAAACTCAAAGAGGAAAGAGTTCACCTCGGTTCTGATGTCGCGTGTGTGAGCTCTTGTCGTAGGTCCTCTCCATGCTTGCGGTGGCGGTGTGACATCCATGGGGATGGTCGAGGGATGGTCCGCATCAGAGTAGCCCGCCGGTCTGCTCTATACCGATTCATTGACAACGTCTTGTACAGAAAAAGACCGAATGGGGTGAAATTGAAGTGCATCTCCCAAGAGGAAGGACTAGAGCTGTTGGCAGAGATACATGGAGGCATATGTCGCTCCAGCATAGGGTCGAGGGCCCTTGCTGGCAAGGCTTTCCGGCAAGGTTTCTTCTGGCCCACTGCCCTCCAGGATGCGACGGCACTAGTAACCAAGTGTGAAGCGTGCCAGTTCCATTCAAAGAAGCTTCATGAACCAGCTCAAGCCCTTCAAACCATCCCTCTCTCCTGGCCCTTCTCGGTCTGGGGGCTCGACATATTGGGCCCTTTCCCTCATGCCGTCGGGGGCTTTGAGTACTTGTACGTTGCAATCGACAAGTTCACAAAGTGGCCAGAGGTGGAAGCGTTGAGGAAGGTGATAGCGTAGTCAGCCATCAAGTTCTTCAAGGGGCTAGTTTGCCGTTTTGGGGTACCCAACAGGATCATCACCGACAACAACACACAGTTCACAACCCACGCCTTCATGCAGTACATTGAGGATCTCGGTAGCACGGTCTGTTTTGCTTCTGTGGCACACCCATGAAGCAACGGCCAAGCAGAGAGAGCAAACACTGAAGTTCTGCGAGGCTTGAGAACGAAGACTTTTGACAGGCTGCGCAAGAGTGGAAGGCGCTGGATTGACGAATTGCCGGTGGTTCTTTGGTCGATCAGGACAACGCCAAATCGAGCCACCGGCCAGACACCCTTTGCCTTGGTCTACGGGGTAGAAGCAGTTCTCCCCACAGAACTTATATATAGGTCACCTCGAGTGCTTGCTTATGATGAGCTTGAGCAAGAGTGATTGTGGCAAGATGACCCAACGCTCCTTGAGGAAGATCGTCTCCGGGCGGCTATGAGAGCAGCATGCTACCAGCAAGCCTTGTGCCGCTACCATAGCCGCAAGGTTCATGCCCGGAGCTTTGAGGAAGGTGACCTTGTTCTTCGGCACGTTCAGTCGGCCAAGAATTCCAACAAGTTGACGCCGAAGTGGGAAGGCCCTTATTGGGTAACACGAGTCACCAGGACCGGCGCAGTCCTCCTGGAGATCGAAGATGTCATTCAAGTGAGCAACTCCTGGAACATCGAGCATCTTCACAAGTTTTACCCATAAGGCGCGGCTGTCGGGCCTCCCGGCAAGCCACCTTTTGTACAAGCCTTGCCAGCAAGGCATGCAACCCTTTGTACAAAGCCAGGCGCAGACCCTGAGCATAAATAAACGAAGCGCTAGCGCCCTAAGTCATAGTATGCATGCTAGATTGAGTCTCTCCCTCAGTTAGGGTTGATAGTGCTTAGCGGCGACTAACCCCTAGCGTAGAGGTCGAGTTTGCGTCATTTTGTTCCTATTGATCCTTTTTGGCACGCAGGGTGCATGATATGTTTCCGCCAAGCCAAGTGGAAGGAATAGAACAAGCCAATACCCCAGGCCCAGCAAGCCGAGCTTGCGGAGGGCAGAAGACACGGAGGTCCACCCACGGCAAGTCAAGGTTGCCGGGGGCTGGAGATTCAGATAAGTTTTCTGATCCCCTGTCATGCATTTTTGAATGAAACTTGGGATGAATGGAACCTCATTTTGTTCCAAGGCTACCGTGCTCCCCTCGTTCCTATCACCCAAGAACTTCTTGGTTCGGAATATGGTTGTAGTCGCGGCAGCAAGGAAGCAAGCGTAGGGCCCACCCCCACTTCATCCCTGCCTCCGCCAAAGGCGTGAGTATGGACGAACGGAGTGGGGGAACAACAAGGCCTGTTGCCGGGCAGCGGTGTTTATATTGAAAATAACAAGGATTTGTTCCTTGTTATGGGATTTGCTCACAGGCACACACAAGACCCGGCAAGCACCCTTTTTCCATTAATATGTTCCATACAGGTACAGTTCGTACGGGATGTAAACATGAACAGGGAGATTACAGGTTTTAGATCTAAATAAGGCCCGTGGGCTTACAAATTGAAAAAAGATAAGATGCCCGTAATCCCTTTCTTGTCCCTCTCCTCAGGAAGTGAAACAAGAAAGCAAAAGGGAAGGAGCACCTAGTGGAGGTACGAGGAGCGGAAGGCGCCAAGAGAACATGCCGGCGGTCGCCTAGGAGAGGGTTGGCAGTGGTAGCACCGGAGGGAGAGATGGAAGATGAGGCAGCGGTCCGTCAATACGCTGTGAAGGCGTTGGTGCCATTGTACTCCGACTTGACGGCCCGCTACCCGCCTTCTTCGCCTTCTCCGGCCTCCCTACGCTAGCCGCCCAAGGAGGCGACCCTGAGAAGTTCAAGGAACCGGTGACACGATGATGGGGTCGTTGGTGTCGCCCCGGAGTGGCACGCCCAACACTTAGTCGGACCCGTCATCCTGCTGCCCGCTACCCTCGTAGTCGTTGCCGCTGTCCTCCTCGCCACTCTTGCTCGAGGAGGAATCTTTATCGTCAGAGGAGCTCTCCACGCAGCACCTTATGCAAGTCCGGAAGTGCCCAAAGACCTTGACGGAGAGGAGGCCGCTCTCCGTTAGTTTAAAATGGAGAGTGAGCCCCTCCGTTAGGCTGTGGATGCGAGCGAAAGTCTTCCACCCCCGGCGAAGGTACATGACGTGAGGGGCTTGGAACTCGACGTCAGCCCATGTGCCGCTGCTCCCACAGCCCCTCATGTGCAGCCTCAGCACCTGTGGCGGGTCCAGCTCAATCTCCCGCGCAAATGGGGTTGGGAGACGAAGACAACGGCGCGGTAGCTAGCGTAGCCTGAGGAAGAACTCGTAGGGGTTGTCCCTGACGTGACCCTCCACCGGGGGAGGGGCCGCTGGCAGAGGCGAGGCCGATGCGCTGCCCCGTCCTCCTCTTCCCGAGCACCGCGATGGCCTCGACCTTGCCCCTCCCCCTTCCTCTAACAGCTGGCTCTGCCGCCACGAGCTCTTGAGGAGGAGCAACGCGTTGCCTAGCCGAGACCCTCACCGCCACCAATGAAGCGTCGCCACGCCCCCTCACCATGGCAGAAGGAAGGAGGGAGCAGGAATGGAGAGTAGCAGGTGACGAAGGATTGAGGGGCGTCGTTCCTCCTGTTCCCCTCCTTATAAAGGGGTGGGGGCAGGGCACGACCACCCCTTTCAGCCAATCCGGCTCGATGAAGTGACAACGGGCGAGACCCTCGACCGCCCTCCCCGCTCAATTGAAGGCGCGTGGGAATCGACCCATGCGTGCGCGACTTCCCGTATCCCGCGCACCTGTCATTCGCTCTGCGTCATGCATGCAGCAAACATGGCGCAAGAGATGGGCGCAATGGGACACGTGGAGCGACAATTCCCAAGTAAGGATAATAAATGAGCAGTGGCCCCGCGGTCTCAAGGAGACACGCAAACTGCCTCTTTACTGTCCACCACAAGATGACACCAGCGTGCTTCGGTCACGCGCACACATGCGACCCCCATGTCGCGCATTCAACGCAGGCCATGGGGAAGCGAAGCAGACAGAAAGTTACTGCGGTAAAAACCGTCCCGCCTGCCCGCGCACCGTTTTGGGCCTGGTCCAACAATGCGTTGTGCCTATGTGTGGCCCAGGCCCGGGGGCTCCTGTCGGTGTACTAAAGTAGGGGCACTCCTTTGTACCCCTTACTTGTGCATGTGCAGTTAGAGCCACAGGCCGAAGCCGCACTTAGCAGGGCAACAGGGAGGAGTCGAAGCCACAAGAACAATCAGCACAACGCCAAAGACCGAGACCACGGAGAGCAGATGGACGAAGCAGGTTTCCCCGCCAAGACCCTTGCCGGGGCAGCTCGCCCACACCAGCGGAGTGAGCCACCCTTGAACCCACGATCTCCAACACCATCAACTACGTTGGGCCAGGGCTCAGGACGCACCTCCATGGTGGCATGCAGATCTTTGTGAAGACAAAGAATATTCAAGATCAGATGAGGATCGGAAGGCAACGATCCTCGACAAGATCCTTGCCGAGGAAACCCGCAAGACCCCCGGCAAGATCCTTGCCGGGGATGACAGCGCGCCATGGAAAGACCCTTGCCGGGCCACCCGGCAGGGCCCTTGCCAAGGGCGTCAGCGGGGCCACTGTCAGGCCCGCGCCAACCAAGTCTCCTCCGCCGTTCACATGCAGCTGTCAGCCCAACCAGCTAGGCAGGCACCTGCGTGGCAACATGCAGCTTCTAGGCCAACTCACCACACGCCTGCGTGGCAGCATGCAGATCTTTGTGGAGGCTGCACCACCGCGCCACCTCAGCTGCTTGCCTGCCTACATGGCGCCGTATGCATCGCTGGCCAGGGCGCGTGTCGAAGCGAGGAGGAGTAGCGACAGACGGGACGGGCCTCGCTCCTGCCCCCGATAAAGCAAGAGGACACCTAAGCTACGCATTAAATGCACCTTGTCCTATAATACGAGCGATAAGCTCATAGTAGTGTAGGCCTTTCCACCTACTGTGTGCCACTATGGCAGCCCCTTTCGACTATAAAAGGAGGCCCATGGCGTACTGGAGAGGGATTCGGCTCTTTTGAACCACGCAGCCACCATAGCTAGTTCAAGAGCTCAAGAACACTCAATACATCCACCAAAGCAGGACTAGGGTTTTACGCATCCTTGCGGCCCGAATCTGGGTAAATGATCCTTGTGCTGCCTACTAATCCTGCTCTTCTCACAGCCCTGCGCCCCGGCAACCATAGTAGGGATTCTTCTGATCCCATAGGTGTCGTTTCCAACCGATAGTCTGCTCTTTGTGCAAGATGACTCCTCCTTGCCGAACCAGCAAGGGGCCGCCCTGGTCCCATAGGTGGCCGTGGTCTCCCGTGACATCTTTGCCATGCCAGGTAGGGGGATCGCTTGTGCGAACCTGAAGGCGTGAGCAGCGCGTCATCTTCATTGCCATCTGTATCTTCGACGGCGCCATCCACCATGGCACCCAAGAAGAAATCTGCTTCTTCAGCTCTTCCGTCCACATCGAAGGCCCCGCCGCCTGCGGCCTCCAATGCTGTGGGGGGCACGGAGACTCACGAGTACATGAACGCTGCTGGGGATGTGGTCGGAGCAGGCCGCACCACCACCCCATCCCCGACGGCCGATGCAGGAGCAGGAGACACCGGAGGAGAGCAACATCAGCAACACCTCAACGGCCGCACTCCGCTCGCTGGTGGGCACACCCACAGCGATGGCGCTCAGTATGGGGCGAACCACTGCCCTTGGGCCACCCCTTCCACAGGCGTGACCGCCGCGTGTGCGCTTTCCCCCGGGGGAGTCGACCGAGCTGATGGCCCTCGAGTGCCTCCGCCTCACCACCCTGCCACCTAGGTGGTTGCACCGCAATAGTGGGGGCGCAGTGCTGCTGCTGCTGGCTCCGTCAGGAGCTGAGCAACAATGCGATTGACTTTGTCATCATCTATGCCAAGTACAGCCTTAGAGGCTATGGCACGGGCTCAGCTGCTGCTGAGGTTTCTAGCGGCGGCCGAGCAGATGGATGAATGGCGTGGCACCATCCAAAGTCTGCTTGGTTTTGCCGAAGCCGAGAGCTCACGGGGAGCTGCCCCGTCGCGACCTCCCCAAACAACGGCCACGACCCATGCTGTTGCCCATACAGGGGGAGCCGTCCCCACGGTGCAGTCCCCGCCATGGCAGCCAGGATGGGCGTGACCAAATCAAGACCCCGATGACGTCTCGATCGCCTACTTTGATCCTTGAGCACGTCCAGGCCAACGGTGAACCCTGGGAGATAGGCAGAGAGGAGACGTGTGCATCATTGAGCAGCACCACGATGACCTCCTCCGACAGGTGTGATGGCCCAGACGTCGATGAGCACAGGCTCAGTGTTGTCGGGTCCCTGCTCTTCAATGTTGGCTGCCCTGCCTTCACCCGTGAGCTGCGGCAAGTCTATTGGCCGTCCATTCGCACGTTCAAGCCAAAGATACCTGATAAGTACGACGGGAGGCTAAATCCAGCAGAGTTCCTGAGCATCTACACCATCGCTGTTCAGGCTATCGGGGGAAGAGATGAGAAGGTGTTCCCCAACTACTTCCCGTTGGCCCTCAAGTCCACATGAGGTCTTGGCTGATGCACCTGCCGGAGAACTCCATTTTCTCATGGGCAGACCTGTGCCACGAGTTCATCGGTGCTTTCACCGGTGGCCACCAGGAGCCAGGCCATCCCAGCATTCTGCAGCTTCTAACAGAAGGAAGGAGAAAACCTTCGAAAGTTTACAGAGATTCAGTAAAGTTCACAGAAATATTCCAAATATCCATCTGGTAGCCATGATAGCTCCCTTCCAGTCCAATGTGCGCAATGGTCGGATCTGTTCTAAGATGAACGTGCGGTTGCCCAAGACTGTGAAGGAGCTGTATACCCTAGTGGATAAGTGTGCTCGGATGGAGGAAGGAAGGAAGTTGCACGGAGAGGAAGATTGCATCAACATTGATTCAGAGGATGATGATGAGTCCACCAGTCAGAAGAAGGTCAAGAAGCGCAGTAAGAAGCGAAGAGATAAGGCAGTATTGACTACTGAAGGGTCAGGCACCCCAAATACCGGGAAGATCGCCAAGGCTGAGGCCCCCGGCAAAGAGGTTGTCGTGTGCACTGATTGCCGGGAAGCTACGGCTGCCGAGAAGTCTGGGAAGGGCGATGGGCCGTACTACAAGATCCATCGGACCAAAGGCCATGATCTTCATGAGTGCTATCAGGTTGAGCAGTTGGTCAAGAGGCAAAGAGTGGAATATGAGAAGCGTGATAAGGAAAAGGGTCAGAATGTCACTGGCTGTAAGGGCTGAGGTGATGGAGCAAATCGCCCCGGCAAACCCTTTCGGAATAAAGGAAAACATGCCAGAGGCCAGGAGAAGAAAGCATGTGATGTCGAGATTGAAAAAGGGGATTAATAGGAAACTAGTGAGCAAGAGTTTCATAAGGCCACAGACGCCCTGTGCGTTGACGGGGGTGCATCCTTGCACACCTCCCATTGCTAGCTCAAGCGATGGGCACGAGAAGTTAATGCGACGGAACCAGCGCCCAGAGGCCTGGAAGCCGCTCAAATAGTCCCGTACACCCATCATCTTTGATAAAGAGGATCATCCTAGTCGTATCACTGCGGTAGGATGCCTACCTTTCTTGGTCTCTCCAACAATTCGCAACCTCAAGGTCACGAAGCTGCTGGTGGACGGCGGGGCCGGACTGAATCTGATTTCCCCAGCAGTTATCAACAATATTCAGATAACAGAGGAAGAACTGGAGGTTACCAACATGTTTCAAAGAGTCAATCCCGGCAGGAGTCATCCCAAGGGAAAGATCACGTTCTCGGTAAAATCTGGGGGAGAACTGAACTACCGGACTAAAAGGATTGTGTTTGACGTAGTCAATGTCCCCGTGCCGTACAATGGGATCCTTGGACGCCCGACCTTGGCTAAATTCATGGCAGCATCCCACTATGCCTACAACACCCTGAAGATGCCTGGGCCACTAGGAGTCCTCACCATCCCGTCAGATGAGAAAGATGCCATCCTTTTTGTAGACAAGATGTACCGGGACGCGGTCGTAGCAGAGGCAGCGACAGCAGCAGTTCCCGCCAAGGAAAGCAAAGGAAAGAAGAAGGATTGTAGGACCTCCGACAAAGAGTCCGGGAAGCGTGCCTGCTCCGAGTGCACAACACCCGTCGACGACGTGCCGGAGTGTTCCAACAGCAAGAGATCCAAGGTTGCTAATCCACAAGTGAAAAAGGTCCCGGCAGGGCTGGATGGCGTTGATGATACTTTCACTATCAGCGCCACCCTCGATGACAAATAGGAAAGCGCTCTCGTTGCCTTCATGGGGGCGAATGTCGATGTGTTTGCATGGCAACCATCTGATATCCCAGTGTTCCCAGGGAGCTAATCGAGCACCACTTTGCTGTCTGCCCACACGCCAGACCCGTTAAGCAGAAAGTCCAGAAGCAGGCCTTCGAGAGGCAGCAGTTTATTGCAGAAGAGATTAAGAAGCTTGAGGCAACTGGTTTGGTCAAAGGAGTGCTACATCCCACTTGGCTAGCAAACCCAGTGGTGGTACAGAAGGCAAATGAGAAGTGGAGGTTGTCCATTGATTTCACAGATCTCAACAAGGCTTGCCCAAAGGACCCGTTTCCCTTGCTGTGTATTGATCATATAGTGGATTCAACTTCAGGTTGTGATTTGCTCTCATTTCTAGATGCCTATTCTGGATACCACCAGATCTTCTTGTCCGAAGAAGATGAGGAGAAGACATCATTCATCCCTCCATGTGGTACATACTGCTTTGTTGTAGGATCAAATGTATGTTTAGAGGGGGGAGATTAGACTACTTGACCAAATAAAAACTTAACCTTTTCCCAATTTTAATTCTTGGCAGATTTGAGCAACTTGGCAGAGGTCAAGCAATCACAATACAATTCAAGCAAGCATGCAAAGAGTATATGAGCAACGGAAAGTAAAGCATGCAACTTGCAAGAAAGTAAATGGGAGGAGTTTGGAGGGAGCAAATGCAATGCTGACACGGAGATTTTTGGCGTGGTTCCGATAGGTGGTGCTTTTGTACATCCACATTGATGGAGACTTCAACCCACGAAGGGTAATGGTTGCCCGAGTCCACGGAGGGCTCCACCCACGAAGAGTCCATGAAGAAGCAACCTTGTCTATCCCACCATGGCCATCACCCACGAAGGACTTTCCTCACTTGGGTAGATCTTCACGAAGTAGGCGATCTCCTTGCCCTTACAAACTCCTTGGTTCAACTCCGCAATCTTGATGGAGGCTCCCAAGTGACACCTAACTAATCTAGGAGACACCACTCTCCAAAAGGTAATAGATGGTGTGTTGATGATGAACTCTTTGCTCTTGTGCTTCAAATGATAGTCTCCCCAACACTCAACTCTCTCACACATATTTGGCTATTGTGGAAAGATGATTTGAGTGGAAAGCAACTTGCGAAAGGCTAGAGATCAAGATTCTTGTGGTTGCAATGGAATGTCTTGGTCCCAACACATGAGTAGGTGGTTCTCTCTCGGAAAATGAATGGTGGAAGCGTAGGAATGTTTTGATGGCTTTCCTCCATGAATGAAGAGTTGGTGGAGGGGTATATATAGCCTCCACACAAAATCTACCCGCTACACACAAATTCCCAAACTCGGTGAGACCAAATGGTAAAACTCGGTCAGACTGATTCAAGTCAAAACATGAATGTTAGGCTTTTCGATGGGACCGATACGATCAACTCAGTGGGACCGATACGCTTGGGTTAGGGCATAACATAATCTCGGTGAGACCGATCACATGAACTCGGTGGGACCGATTGTAGTAAAAGGCACACAGGTAGTTGGTCAGGCAAACTCGATGGGACTGATTCGCTCACTTTGGTGGGACCGAAGCATTACGAAAAGGAAAAAGGGAGTTTTCATTTCAGACTCGGTGGGACTGATCGCTCATTTCGGTGACACCGAAACATTATGAGGGGAAACAGAGAATTTGCAATCCCATCTCAGTGAGACTGATATCCTATCGGTGAAACCGAACTAACTAGGGTTTGTGGCAGTGGCTACGTCAAATGAACTCGGTGGCGCCAGATAGATCAAATCGGTGGGGCCGAGTTTGGCTTTTAGGTTTAGGACATATGTGGAAATGAAAAAGTGGTTGAGGGTTTTTGAGCATATCACTAAGCACTTTGAGCAAGTAAGCCATTAAGAAACACCTCATCCCCTTTTAATACTATTGGCTTTCCTATGGACTCAATGTGATCTTGGATCACTAAAAAGAAAATGTAGAGTCTTGAGCTTGTTGCCAATATGTGTCCTTAGCATTTTGAGGGGTCCACATCTCTAGTCCATGCCATGCCAAACATTGAAATTTCTGAAATGATCATCTTGAAAGAGCATTTTTTTCAATGAGCTATATGTTGTTAAGAATTACCAAGACCACATATGGATTAGTTGCACTTTCAATCCCCCCCTTTTGGTAATTGATGACAACATATAGATCAAAGCTTCGATAAATGATGATAAGAATGAAATACATCATCACTTTGAGAAGTATGTGATAAGCAAGAGCTCCCCCTAAATTTGTGCATTATTTAAAATTTGCTTTTGAATGCAAATGCACAACCAATTAGGATCATGGGTTACTCTTCCATGTCACATACATCTTGGTGGAGCGCTCAAAATGATAAAAGAATAGAAACAAGCGTTCATCACCAAGGCAAAGTGAATGATCATACATAAAGATAGATAATGTCATCATCCAAGCACAAGCATTAAGCATGACATGATCAAACACATGACCATACAAAGTATCTCACACACATAGACATAAAGTATCTCAACCAAGCAAGCAAAGCAAATAAGTAGCACAAGAAGCAAAGCTCTCTCTCCGAAGTCTTTGATCTATACACTTTCTCTCCCTTTGGCAACAAGTTACCAAAAAGCTTGAAAATGCATAGTGCTATGCAACTCTCTAGGCTTGAGTTTCCTGAGCACTTGGGCTCCATCATCTTCTTCTTCAACTTCAGGCACTGGGGCCTTGTTCTTCTATGCAATAGGAATGTTCCTGGTGCTCCTCTTGGGTGCAGTCTTGGAGGCTTCAGCTTGATCTTTGGGGGTTGTTTTGGGCTTTGAAGGTGCATCCCCAGACTTGATGGCATCCCCCATCAGCTTTTGTGACTTGGGAGGAGGTGCAGCATCCTCTTCTTCCTCCTCTCCTGCAGAATCTCTCCTCATAGATGGATTTCCAAGCACTCCACTGTCTTCCTGACCCTTTCTTTTCTCTCCTTGCCATCTCCATATTCTCTAGCTTCTAGAGTGAATTCCATTGTTTCTTGAGTTGATGCCCTGGCCTTTGACATAGGTACTCTCTTGGCAGGTGTTGTCTTATGCTGACCTGGCTTAGTGGAAGAAACAGCAGCATACTCTTTCTTGAGCACTTTCTTCTTTGAGCTGACTTCTTCAACTTCAAAGTCTTCATCCTCTGACTCTGAAGTTATCTTCTTCCTCTGCCTAGTTTGTGCCTTAGGCGGTTGCTTGGTGTGCTCCTGCTACCCTCATCATAGCTGCCAGAGGGACTAGTGCCCTCACTCAAGTCCATCTACTCCTCAGGTTTGTTCTGGCTGTCACTCTAATCAGACGTACTGCATTGCAAACTGAGAGCTAACCCTGTGAATAGTTGTAGATGAGATAGAGTAGATGAGCATCACAAAGTGCAGACTTTTTACAAAAAGAATGAGTCAAAAACTTAGTTTTAGTTTTCCACAGGAAGCATTTCGAAGCTACCGATTTGTAAAACTCGATGACACCGAAGCAACTTTGGAGTCTAAACTAGTGAAATCTGTCAGACCGAGACACGGTTCGGTCACTCCGAGTTGCTAGGTTTCACAAAGTCCTGAACTCGGTAACACCGATTTGGAATTTTCGGTTAGACCGAAAATCACATGTGCAATGGCCTAAGCCAAATCGGTGAGACCGATTTCTACAATTCGGTTGGTCCGAGATGAGTTCGGCGGAAACCTAACCCTAAATTTTCAAATCAAATCTAGTCTAAAGGATATTTTCTATGGGTAGATTGATTTCATACTTGGAAAGAAACATGGCATTATCTTTGTGCTAGGAATCGGAGGTAAACGAATGCAGAATGTGTCGAACTCATACCCAAACTTGGTGATGAGCTCGCTACGACGGCAACAGGGGTGAAGATTTCCGTTGACGGCGGTGGAGACCAGCAGCGGGAGGTCACTGGAAACAAGAGGACGATCCGAAGACCCGAGGCGGCAGAGTAGGACAAGTGCGGGCGAAGAGGTTTTGGAGGAATTTCCAAAATTTGACTCGTCGGTATATATATCCTGACACTATCGGTGTGACCGAAAAGTTGTAATCAGTTGCACCGAGATTGAAAACTAGATCAACTCAGTGAACTCAGTGTGACCGAAATGGATGAATCGGTCATACCGAAATGCAAGAGGTCTATGATGAATCAGGCACTTGAAGTGCTCCTCACCCAGAGGGTTCGAATTTGAGTTGTTCAAACTTTGTGATGTAGCAAGAATAGAGTTTGAGACGAGAAAAGCATAGATAGCTAGAGGAAGTTCTTAGGCATTCTTTTCCATCCATTTGGCAAAAGAAGAAAAGGCAAACAATCAAATCAACAAATGGATGTCCTCGAATGAGAAAAATATGCAATCAACATGCTCACACAGTAAAATGGCAAATGAAATATGTGGCAAAGCATGCACAATCACTCTAGCATGTATCAAGCAATTGGCGATGACTAGGTCATCTATATATGGGTATATTGACTTAGGAGTCAAATGAGAACATTTGATTATAGGTCATACTCATCGTTTAAGCACAAGTGGGGTTACCACTTTTACATAAAGCATTGTTGTGTTCGCACCATTAGAGTTGCTTTAGCTCAATTATTAGAGTAAAGCTCCCCCTAGATGTGATAGCCCCCCTAAGAGGGATGAACTAACCTTGGGTGTCGTGGAATTGTCACGTCAGATGTCCTAGTGAAAGGACTTAATCGTGGAGCCATCGCAACTAGGAAGCTTGAAGGGGTTAATCGGGGCAAGAGACATGAGAGGTTTATACTAGTTCGGCCCCTTACGGTGAAGGTAGGTCCTACGTCTAGTTGGGTTGGTATTGCTTGATGTTTCGATGACTAGGGAGCGAGATACACTATGCCCGGTTCTCGATGAGTTGTTTCTTGCCCTAAGCTGCTAGCGGGTCGTCCCCTTATATACACGGGTGGACGCCCTGCGGCCTACAGAGTCCCGGCCGGCTCATAGACAGTGTCCGGCTCGGTGACTAGTTAAGCCTACCTTATGTTACAAGTCATATCATCATGGAGGTTTACCACCATGGGCCTTAAGCCACCTGTGGGCCTTAGACCCTTTATTGAACCACCATTTTCATGCTTGGTCTTCGGCTTCTTTCTGATGAGTCTTCTTTGCGTAACCCGGCCCCTCCTGGGCGGCTTACACAAATAGTTATATCCCCAACATTAGGCCCCAAATTGATTTGAACCGGTTCATGTCAATCTTAAAATACCTTAAGAAATATATCTTCAGCCTTCTGCCTGTGCAAAGGTTTTTCACCCGCCATGACGTCATCTTCTGGATTCGCGTTAACCCGCCGTGACGTCATCTTTACTTAAATTCATTCTTTATTCCACCATATCCTCCAACGGATCTTTGCTTTTACTAAATGTTCCGAAAACCGAAGCGTCGGGGCCACTGGATAATAATGTTTAGTCTCCTCGTTTCTCGAGCCGTCTCTGTCAGCCCTTCCTTATAAATAGGCACAACCTAGGTCTTTTCCATTCTCCCCCTTCGGTCGTCTTCTTCGTCTCACTGTTTCACTGCCGCTCGAGCTCCGCCGCCGCCGCCACCGCAGATCTCCTCGTCCTCGCCAACTCAGGCTGTTGCATCAACCTGATTTGACCAGAAAAAATGCGACGAACCTCCGCAACAACTCTACATCTGTAAGTTTCCTCCTTCTTGCTCCTCAGATCCGCATTAGGACCTTCGAGTTCCTCGGTGTTCTTCGTTGTTCGTCATGAACCCCTCATAGATTTCATCACCACCACCGTTTCTTGATCCTTAAGATGATATAAAACTGATGCGGTAGCTATTTCGCAACCATTTCGAATGCAAGTAGATTGTTCTTCTCTGTACACAAGCCTTGTTTAGAACTGATGAACTTATCTGTACTAGTTTTAGATCTAGAATATTTTCTTTCCTGTGCACCTGTTTGATCCAAAATAATATCTGCCAACTGCGGAACCTGTTTGTGCGACACTTAGGCAAAATCCGTTTCTGTCGGATCCATTTAGTCACAGCGACTCTCACTGCCGGCTTTAAAAAAGATAACAATGAATCACAGCTTTACCAATTCCTGGCGGTTTAAAATAACTTAATTGCTTCAGATATTCATAGCGGCTTAACTGACCAGATATAATTAGTCATATGTCATTAGTCCCCGTCTTAAGCTGCCATTTTGAATAGACTTAAAAATACTTTCCTCCTGGGTTAAAATTGAATCGGAGCTTCTTATTTTGTCATAGGCTTCCACTGACGTCATGGCACCTAAGGCAACCAAGGCTCCTGTGACCTGTAATTGGGTCCAATCCACTGTCACAAAGAGCAAATTGTCCGAATTTGTGAAATCTGGCCATCTACCCAAGAAGGAGGTCATGTTTTATCGTGCCCCTGACCGATCCGAGGAGAAACCTCAGCCCAAAGAAGGGGAGGTGATAGTTTTTACGGATCATATGAGCCGGGAATTTGCTCCACCCGGTTCAAAATTCTTTAGGGATGTTTTGCATTTCTTTGACCTCAGACCTTAAGACATTGGGCCCAATTTCGTGTCAAATATTTGCAACTTCCAAGTCTTCTGCGAGGTGTACCTGGGAGAAGAGCCAAATCTGCTTTTGTTCAGAGAGCTATTTTACTTAAACCGGCAGAATGAACGTGCAAACAGGCCCAGTCTTGAACTTGGTGGCATCTCGATTCAGCGGCGGAGAGACTGCCTTTTTCCTTATGCTGAACTGCCGAGTCATCCAAAGGACTGGAATCAGACGTGGTTCTATTGCCAGGACACTTCTCCGGCTGACGAGAACCCTCTGCCCGACTTCCGCGCTCTGCGCCTTGAATCAAATCACCCGCTGTCGGATAAGCTAACCGCTGTTGAACGTCTATCACTTGCCCCTACCATCAAGAAGGTCAAATCCCTCTTAGGCAATGGCTTGAATGGTATTAATTTGGTGCGAGTCTGGGTCACTTGGCGAGTGCTTCCGTTAAGCTGCCGCCCCATCTTAATGTGCACTTACTCAGGCGAGAAGGATGACCCACTACGTCATAGTCCCGACGACTTACCCGATGATGTGGTGGAGGCTACGACCCAAACGTTGTTGAAAGAGGGCACGGTGACTAGTAATGCCTTTGGCTTACTTCCTTTCTACAAGAAGAACCCGGCCCTTGCAGTGAGTCATCAACCTCAATAAATACTCTTTACTATATTACACCTTGCTTTTACTCATAACCCCTTATCTTTTTCCACAGGCCGATGACAACTTCTGGAAGGTCAAGTATGACCATGAGGCTGCCAAACAAGCCAGAGCGGCCAAGAGAACCGAAAGAAAAGCCGCCCAAACAGGAACTTCAAGGAAGAAGAGGCCAAGTGCTTCCGATTTACTCAAATTGGACGACACTTCTGAGGATGAAGAAGAGGTAACTTCTAACTCCCTTGACTCTTTATCAACACCTTACTGATATTAAGTCTTTCCAGGAAGACACGGGGAACACCCGAACCATCGAGGAAGAGGTAACTATAATCTCCTCCGACTCCGAGCCCCTGCCGCGTCAGAAAATTCGCAGAATAACCCGGAAAGTAAGATTTTCACATCCTTTGGCTTACCAAGATCCTCAATTTCTTTTAAAGCAACAGCAATTGGAAAGCCGGAGGCAGACCCAGACCAGCAAGGATGCAGAGCTCTCCTCCGGCTTACCTGACGTAACCAGGAAGCGTCGGACTGAGGTTATCTCCGATTTATGCTCTGTTTTACCTTTGGCGGGTTTAATTCGTCAACCTCTCAATTCATCTGACTCCAATTATCAGGATACCTCTCCTTCCTCCGGTGAGTCTATGCAATCTAACATGCCGGCTTTCAAAACTGCCCCTGGGTAATGTACTTTTGTTTACCTTATGTTTTACCTTATTCATGCCTTTGTACTCATCCTTCTGCTTTTGTCCACAGAGTACAAGTGAAACCCAGTAAGAGGGCAAAAAAGAGTAAGCCGTCCCAAGACCCGGTCGTGACTGAACCGGACCTTGGCACGGCTGCTCCTGATAGTTCTACCCATCAGCCACCGCCTGAACCAGCCTATGACATTCCAGCACCAACCTTTGATCCACCTGCCGAAGATACTCTCAACAGCTCTGATAACCCGGAAGCTCCTAGCCCGGCCAAAATAATTGATCCGGAAGTTGAGATTCTGAAGACTCAATTTGTTGAGCCAGGGCGGTCCACTATCCTTGCCAAGTGCTCTGCTAAGGAGGAGCTTCTGGAACGCCGAAAGGCCAAACTGGACATTGCTGACTATACTCATTTAAGCATTGGAGATATAGTCTCTGGCTATCTTAATCAAGTACATAGCAGCCGTGACCTAGAAATTGACATGGTGAAGCAAATACAACAAAAATCTGAGGTATATCTTCTGCCCCTTTTCTGAACCATACTTACTGTATCAGCCCCCAAGTCTATTGCTTATGAATAATTATGTTGTAGACTTAGAAAACTGCTTAGCACTGCTCTGTCCGGTTTAGCAAGAAGATATTTAACCCGATTGTAACATGATACCTTGAACTTGCGATACCCATTAGCCCCCAAGTGTCAAGTATCTTTGCTTTCAAAGTGCTTGGGACTTAATTTGCATGAACCGGCATTGTAAGTTAAAATTCTTCAGCATACATTAGCCCCCAAGTGTCAAGTATCTTTGCTTGCAAAGTACTTGGGACTTAATGTTATCTGACCATGATCCTAACTATAACTCGGCATTAATACAGGCCACCATAAGTCAATTTGAGTCAGAGATTGCTGATCTGAAGAGCCGTCTGACAGCTCAAGAACTTGAAATTCAAAAGGCCAACTACAAATTTGAATTCTGCGTCTCTGAAAAAGAGAAGTTGAAGAAGAATTTTGAGGCAGAGAAGAAAATCTGGGCTGATGAGAAGGCTTCACTGGTGACCTGGGCCGAGACGGCAGAGGCATCACTTGCAGAAGCAACAGCCGAGCTATCCGTCTTAAAGCGCCAGATATCTCAAATAGTCTCAGCCATCTTCGTAAGTTACTGTATATAACCTCAAATATTGTAATCCTTCCTTTGATGACTATTTTAATCGTTATCTCCAGCTCACCTTATGTTTATGAATGCAGGCCCCAGGAGCAAAACCTCAAGCAGAACATGTTGATCAAACTGAAAGCGGTTTACACTCTAGTGGAGCAACTGTACATCGGGTCACAACGTGCTATGGCCGTTGTAGTTTTATCAAATAACACTCCCCACCTCCTGCAAGATGTGCTGAAGTGTCTTGCTATACTACCTCAACGGGTCCAAGATCTAAGGCGGGCGTCCTCAAGAGCCGGGGCCATAGCCACGTTGAGCCGGACAAAAGCATGGATTCCAGAACTAGACCGGGCCGACCTCGCTCTTGGATACCCGAGTCTGAAAGAGGATGGGACCGTATTTGATGAACAGGATTTCACCGCCTGAGTCAAAGACATACGCCCCGTGGCTACCCTCATTGGGAACGACACTGATCTTACCAAGTATCAGCCGGGCTATGACAGCGAGAACCGGAGAATTCCAACACCTCCCTATGATCAAGAAAGCCCGATCCCTCCAACCCGTAAGCGTACCTTTGCCCCTGAAGTGGACCCAGCTGGTTTAATAGATGATGAAGCTGAGTGTGGCCTTGAGTGGCATTGACTGGGCCTCATCAACCTTCCAGGACAGGGCAACCAACCGAGAGGCAGAGAAGGATAACCCGGAATCTTCAATCCCACCAAAGGACTGAACCGCCAGGCGTTTATGACTTTGCGAAAACAATGCTTCATTATTCAGACTCGGGGAGTCTTGTAATAGGGTAGAAAAACCTCTTAATTTTTGTCATGCCTTCGCGCATGTTTATGGCGCTTAATACTTTAGTAAGCCGCCATCGCTATATATTTCCAGCTTATGTTGATCGTTTATTTCCTTGATGTTAAATTTTCTTGCCTTATCCTGCATATAAAACAAGCAAAATTCCCTTGGCGGTTTATCGCATCGGGGGTCACATAAGGTATCGATAACCCAGAGTGCGAACCAAAACATCATATAAAGGTCGGTTTATGGTTATATTTGTTAAACATAATCACAATAGCATACCTGCGATCCCTTTGGTAATCTCGCCTGCTTATATGACCTACACCATGCGGGTAAATTCAACTCCTGAAAGTTGGAACATATAATGTTCACCTGACACTTAACAACCTGGGGAGATCAATATTAAGCTGGAAGAACAAAAACCATCTCATAGTGCTTTCAAGAAGGTCTCAAGATAGTCAAATAATTAAGCTTACGAAATATAATGGATAATAAACAATATTCAAAGGCTTCTGATTCGAATACGATTAGTAAACCGTTCCAAAGGGGTTAAGCTAAGATTCGGATACGATCATATAGCCCCCAATGGCTTTGGCGATGCCGATCAAGTGGGTATCGACAGCTATGTTCTCTTTGGTTTGAATACGACCTATGTTTGAACAGGAAGCCCCAAGTGAACATAAGAGTTGTTTCATGATGCTGATTCGAATACGATCAACGTCAGACCCAAAGGGGTTAAGCTATGATTCAAATATGATCAAGAAGCCCCCAAGTGGGTTTGGCAGTGTGGCGATCAAAGTGGGTATCGACAGCTATGTTCTCTTCGGTTCGAATACGACCTATGTTTGAACAGGAAGCCCCCAAGTGATCATGGCTAGATTTAGATATGATCATAAGCCGGACCAAAGGGAAAGCCGGATTCAGATATGATCCGCTCCCTGTTGGTTGTTTCCACCACCTGATAAAGAGGACACATAAACTTTTGAAGGTGAATAGGGCAGAGGTCCTCCTTTATTGCTTTATATAATATATACATCATCAAAATATATACATCTTGAGAGCCGGTGGATCAAGTATAGTAAGGCCAAAGATGGGCGATATTCCACGGCCGGCGGGTCTCCTCCTCCGACTTACGTGAGTCTTTGTGCTCTCGAACATCAATAAGGTAGTATGACCCGTTGTTCAAATTCTTGCTGACCATAAAGGGTCCTTCCCAAGGAGGGGATAGCTTGTGCATATCAGACAGATCCTGGATGAGCCGGAGCACTAAGTCGCCTTCCTGAAAGGTTCTGCTTCTAACCCGGCGGCTGTGATAGCGGTGCAGGTCTTGCTGGTAAATCGCCGAGCGGGCTATTGCCAAGTCTCGCTCCTCATCCAACAAGTCAAGATCCTGACGAGCTCTATCATTATCAGCCTCAACGTAAGCCGCCACGCGGGGTGAATCGTGCTGGATGTCACTTGGCAGGACTGCCTCTGCTCCATACACCATGAAGAAAGGTGTATACCCTGTAGATCTGTTAGGCGTAGTGTTGATGCTCCACAGTACAGAGGGTAACTCCTCCACCCACAACCCGGAGTCCGCTGTAAGGGGACCAAGAGCCGGGGTTTGATGCCCTTCAGGATCTCTTGATTAGCTCTTTCTTCTTGACCATTTGATTGAGGATGAGCAACAGCTGAAACGTCAAGCCGGATATGTTCTCGTTGACAGAACTCTTCCATGGCACCCTTGGAGAGATTAGTGCCATTGTCAGTTATGATGCTGTGTGGAAAACCAAAACGAAAAATCACCTTTTTCATGAACTGAACCGCCGTGGCTGCATCACACTTACTGACCGGCTCTGCCTCAACCCACTTTGTAAACTTATCCACTGCCACCAGGAGGTGTGTCTTTTTATCCTTAGACATCTTGAAAGGTCCAACCATGTCAAGCCCCCAGACTGCGAACGGCCAAGTAATTGGAATCATCCTCAATTCTTGAGCCGGCACATGAGCTCGTCGTGAGAATTTTTGACATCCGTCACATTTGCTGACTAGATCCTCCGTATCAGCATGAGCCATCAGCCAATAGAAACCATGACGGAAAGCCTTGGCAACAAGAGATTTTGAACCGGCATGATGACCACAATCTCCTTCATGGATCTCACGAAGTATCTCCTGACCCTCTGTAGGTGACACACAACATTGAAACGCCCCAGTGACACTGTGGTGATGTAACTCGCCATGAACAATCGTCATAGATTTGGACCGTCTGATGATTTGTCTCGCCAATGTCTCATCCTCGGGCAACTCTCCCTGGGTCATATAGGCCAAATATGGCACTGTCCAATCCGGGATGATGTGAAGAGCTGCCACCAGCTGTGCCTCCGGGTCTGGCACTGCTAGTTCCTCCTCTGTAGGTACCTTGACAGAAGGATTATGCAAAACATCGAGAAAGGTGTTAGGCGGCACTGGCTTACGCTGAGATCCCAACTGGCTTAAAGCATCAGCCGCCTCATTCTTCCTTCGATAAATGTGCTCCACTTGATAACCTTTAAAGTGCCCAGCCACAACATCTACTTCACGACGGTAAGCCACCATAAGGGGATCCTTGGAGTCCACTTGCCTGACACCTGTTGGGCCACGAGATCTGAATCGCCCAAGCATCTTACCCGTCTTAAATTCATCTCTTTGGCCATCCGGAGACCATGGAGTAAGGCATCATACTCAGCTGCATTGTTAGTACAAGGGAACATAAGCCGGAGCACATAACAAAATTTGTCACCTCGAGGGGAAGTTAAAACAACTCCAGCCCCTGAGCCTTCTAACTGCCTGGACCCATCAAAGTGAATAGTCCAATATGTGTTATATGGCTTCTCCTCAGGTGCGTGCAACTCTGTCCAATCATCGATAAAGTCCACCAAGGCTTGACACTTAATAGCAGTACGTGGCATATACTTCAAACCATGAGGCCCAAGATCAATAGCCCACTTGGCGACTCGTCCTGTGGCTTCCCTGTTCTGGATGATGTCCCCCAAGGGGGCAGAACTTACCACAGTTATAGGATGACTTTCGAAGTACTGCTTCAGCTTCCGGCTTGCCATAAACACTCCGTAAACAAGTTTCTGCCAATGTGGATACCTTTGTTTAGACTCAATAAGCACCTCACTGATGTAGTAAAGCGGTCGTTGAACCGGATGCTCCTTGCCTGTCTCCTTACGCTCCACCATGATGGAAACACTGACAGCTCGTGAATTAGCAGCCACATATAACAACAACGACTCTTTATCAACGGGAGCCGCAAGGACCGGTGGCTCAGACAACTGTCTCTTTAAATCTTCAAAGGCAGTATCAGCAGCATCACTCCAAACAAAAGTGTCTGTTTTCTTCATCATCTGATACAGCGGTAGGGCCTTCTCACCTAACCGGCTTATGAACCGGCTTAAAGCAGCAACACGACCCGCCAGTCGCTGAACATCATTGATGCACGCCGGTTTAGCCAGAGAGGTAATCGCCTTGACCTTCTCTGGATTAGCTTCAATGCCTCTGTTTGAGACCAGAAAACCCAAGAGCTTGCCTGCAGGTACACCAAACACACACTTGGCCATGTTAAGCATCATCTTATAAACCCGGAGATTATCAAAGGTCTCTTTCAAGTCAGATATCAAGGTTTCCTTCTCTCTGGACTTCACCACAATTTCATCCACATAAGCATGAACATTGCGTCCAATTTGATCATGGAGACAGTTCTGTACACATCGCTGATAAGTCACCTGAGCGCTCTTGATCCCAAATGGCATAGATACATAACAGAAGGCTCCAAACGGAGTGATGAAAGCCGTCTTCTCCTGGTCCTTAATTGCCATTTTGATCTGATGATAACCAGAGTAAGCATCCAAAAAGCTTAAATACTCGCAACCCGCCGTAGCATCAATGATTTGATCAATACGGGGGAGAGCAAAGGGATCAGTCGGATAAGCCTTATTTAAGTCTATGTAATCCACACACATCTGCCAGGTGCCATTCTTCTTGAGCATGAGCACCGGGTTAGCCAACCACTCCGTGTGAAAAACTTCAACAATAAACCCAGCCGCTAAGAGTCGGGCGACTTCCTCTCCAATAGATTTTCGCCTCTCTTCATTGAACCATCGAACAAACTGCCTGACCGGCTTATACTTCGAATCAATATTAAGAGTGTGCTCAGCGAGTTCTCTCGGTACACCCGGCATGTCAGAAGGTTTCCATGCAAGGATGTCCCGGTTCTCACGGATGAACTCGATAAGCGCGCTTTCCTATTTAGGATCCAAATTGGCACTGATACTGAACTGCTTAGATGAATCACCTGGATTGAAATCCACAAGCTTGGTTTCAGCAGCCGACTTAAACTTCATTGCCGGGTCATGCTCGGTGGTTGGCTTCTTTAGAGAGGTCATGTCCGCCGGCTCAATGTTGTCTTGATAAAACTTTAGTTCCTCTGTTGCACAAATAGACTTAGCATAAGCCGCGTCGCCCTCTTCACGTTCCAGGGCTACCTTTCGACTTCCATGCACGGCGATGGTGCCCTTGTGACCCGGCATCTTAAGCTGCAGATAAACATAACACGGCCGTGCCATGAACTTGGCATAAGCCAGCCGCCCAAACAGAGCATGATATGGACTCCTGATTTTGACCACCTCAAACGTCAATTTCTCAGCCCTGGAATCATATTCATCTCCAAAGGCCACTTCCAGTTCAATCTTGCCAACTGGGTAAGCCGATTTACCAGGAACCACTCCATGAAAAACAGTATTGGACGTCTTCAAATTCTTATCAGTTAACCCCATGCGCCGAAAGGTCTCATAATAGAGGATATTGATGCTGCTACCCCCGTCCATGAGTACCTTAGTGAATTTGTATCCACCAACCTGAGGTGCTACCACCAAGGCTAACTGACCCGGATTATCAACCCGGAGGGGGTGATCTGCCCTGCTCCATACAACGGGCGTTCTGACCACCTTAAATAACGGGGAATCGCCGGCTCAATAGAATTCACGGCCCTCTTATGTCTCTTCTGGTCACGTTTGCACAAGCTGGTGGTGAACACGTGATACTGCCCACTATTCAGCTACTTCAGATGGCTTTGATAACCCGACTGCTGATGTTGTTGCTCCCCTTGACCAGACTGCTGTTGATTATAACCGCCATGATGTCCCTGAAAGCCGGAGCTTGAACCGCCGCCCGGGCCATGAAAGCCACCGGCTCCTGAGCCGCCGCCTAACCCATGATTGCCATCAAACATGTTGGAATCCTTGAAAGCCTTCATGATCGCGCAATCTTTCCATAAGTGGGTGGCGGGTCATTCCCGGGTGCCGTGTCTCGGGCAAGGCTCATTGAGTAGCTGCTCAAGAGATGTGCCTGACCCGCCAGATCTAGGGGGCGGTTTTCACTTACGTCTCTGATTATTTCCCTACGCACTGGCATTGGCCACAAACTCCGGGTTACCCTCTGCCTTACGCATATTGCCTCCTTGATTCATCGGGTTATGCTGCTGGCCCTTTCCATTGCCGTTCTTCTTTCCCTTCCCTGTATTTTCCTCATCAGACACGGGATCCTTGGTACTATCGGAGTCGACGTATTTGACTAAGGCTGCCATCAGCGTACCCATGTCATTGCAATCACGCTTAAGGCGCCCCAGTTTCTGTCTCAGTGGCTCAAAGCGACAGTTCTTCTCCAACATAAGGACTGCAGAGCCGGCATCCATCTTGTCAGATGAATGTATTATCTCCTTGACCCAGCGTACCCAGTGAGTCGTGGATTCACCCTCCTCCTGCTTACAATTTGTCAAGTCCACAATCGACATAGATTGCTTGCAAGTGTCCTTGAAGTTCTGGATAAAACAGGCCTTTAGCTCTGCCCACGAATTAATGGAATTGGGTGGCAAGCCCTTTAACCAAGACCGGGCCGTTCCATCTAACATCATGGTGAAGTACTTAGCCATTGTTGCGTCGCTGACCTCCAACAGCTCCATGGCCATCTCATAACTTTCAATCCACGCTCCGGGTTGTAAGTCGGCCGTGTAATTCGGCACCTTTCAAGGTCCCTTGAAGTCCTTGGGCAAACGTACATTACGCAGAGCCGGTACCAAACAAGGAACACCGCCGGTTCTAGTAGCCACTCCCGTCTCAACAGAAGTCATCGGATACTCTGGGAAATCTTGATGAGCCGTCTGTTGAGCCGCTAGCTGAGCCGCCCGCTCGTTCTCCTGACGTATTCGGTCTTGCACCGGTTTATAGCCACCGAGCTGGTTACGGCGTTGGGCGTTGCTTGACAAAGCTTCTGATTCCATGTGCCTGCTGTAACTTGGACTCCGGTTTTGACGAAGTGGTGCTAACCAAGGCGGAGGAGTTGAATGAATCCTATCCCGGCTATAAGAATAAGTCTCTTGCTGAGCCAGGGCCGTCTGGACAAGTTCTCTGATCCTCCGGGTCTCCACTGCTGTCGGATCTTCACCGTCCACTGGGAGAGCCGCCAAGCGTGCCGATGTTGCGATTAAGTTCTCCATGGGGTTGAAAACTGACCCGACGGTATCAGCACGTAACGGGGCGGTGCCATCTCCCGAGGCTGAGCCGGTCCTCCTATTCTAGCTGTCATAAACTGATTTGCATCTGGCGGGTTACTCTGGCCGGCTCCAGGTGTAGCAAAAAGATTCCGAGGATCATAAACCGGAGGTAAACGGGACTGGGTTTTCTGATGTCTCCTCCTCATCACCTCGTTAGACGCGTTCAGGCTCATTGTGAGCTGGTAGGCTTATGACTGTAGCCGTTGTGCCCATGCATCCAAAGCCACCCGTTCTGTGGCTAACCTGGTGTCCTCAGCTGCCAAGGCCTCCTTGGCCCGAGCTATCTCCTCGCGCACCCGTGCCACCTCCGTGTCATGCTCATCTTTATTTGCAGGAATAACCGTGGCAGTTAACAGGGCCGTAAGCTTATCCATGAGATCTATCAGCACCTGAGCCGGCGGGCGCACAAGGCCTCCTGCCCCGGCTGCTCCTATCCCGGACGTTATTATCGTAGTGGCTGTAGAGTTTTGGTCGGGTTGAGTCCCAGCCATGAAGACTCCTGCCCATCTTGGCGGCTCATAGGGGTCCGGAATACTGGTGCCATTGGAACAGCCCCCAAGCACGCCGTCTTGCACTTGGTACAGCGAATCTGTTGAACCGGCGGGCGAATCACCGCCAGAGAGGACGGCCGTTTCACCACCATCTTCAGATCCTTCAGAAAGTACCTCTCCATGGATGCAGCCCATGAAGGCACGCTTCATGACGGGTTGAACTCGGGCCTTTCTCGCATGCTGAGCCGTCTCGACGAGATCGGTGCAGTTGTCCGGCTCAGGGCCCGGCTCACCAATCCGGCCAATGAAGACGTGGATTCCGCCGAAGGGGACCCGGTACCCATACTCAATTGAGCCGGCGTCGGGGCCCCAGCCTTCGTCGTCGATGTAGATCTTGCCACGACGACTCTTGGTCATCCGGCCCACTGCGTATCCCTTGAGCCCTTCGAAGATGCCCTTCAAGAACTCAAATCCACAGTGCGCTGGCCCCGTGGTGGGCGCCAACTGTCGTGGAATTGTCACGTCAGATGTCCTAGTGAAAGGACTTAATCGTGGAGCCATCGCAACTAGGAAGCTTGAAGGAGTTAATCGGGACAAGAGACACGAGAGGTTTATACTAGTTCGGCCCCTTACGGTGAAGGTAAGGACTACGTCTAGTTGGGTTGGTATTGCTTGATGTTTCGATGACCAGGGAGCGAGATACGCTATGCCCGGTTCTCGATGAGTTGTTTCTTGCCCTAAGCCGCCAGCGGGTCGTCCCCTTATATACACGGGTGGACGCCCTATGGCCTACAGAGTCCCGGTCGGCTCATAGACAGTGTCCGGCTCGGTGACTAGTTAAGCCTACCTTATGTTACAAGTCATATCATCATGGCGATTTACCACTATGGGCCTTAAGCCGCCTGTGGGCCTTAGACCCTTTATTGAACCGCCATCTTCATGCTTGGTCTTGGGCTTCTTTCTGATGAGTCTTCTTTGCGTAACCCGGCCCCTCCTGGGTGGCTTACACAAATAGTTATATCCCCAACATTGGGTTTTGTTAATGATGACTTCATGTAGATGTTGAAGATGTGGATGCTCATTGTTGATGGTGATCATTTGGAGCAGTCCTTTGGAGTGAGTTGCACTTTCAATACCTACATGAGTTAGTCCCACAATGAACAAACAAGGATATCCATAGACATAAAGTGAAGCACACACACATGATGATGTCCATGAAAGCATTAGGTTACCTTGTCCCTTGTCTTACCAACAAGAGGTTTTGTGACTCCTTGAACTAGTGCAAGATGTGGAAGTTGTTTGCACTTGTCCTTGTCAAAATGAATATGAGTGAAGTATGTTGGCGGAGTCACCCTCAAGAACTCTCTAGTTCTTCTTCTTTAGGATACACATCATCTTGATGGGAATCCTTGGGGTTGCAGATGTACTTGATGAAGTAGAACTTGATGTAGTCTTGGGAACCCACTTGACCAAGGCCTTTGGAGCATCTTCAAATGCATCAATCTCCTCTTTAAGCTTGTCCTTGCCTTTTAGCTTGTGGTCTTGTGGTGGAAGATCATCTTGAGCTTGTGTTCCCTTGAAGGAAGTAGGATCATACTTCTCTTCTTGAGGAACAAACTTCGTCTTGGGGTATTGATCTTCTTCCCACTCAACTCCATTGGGATTGAACTTTCATTCAAAACCAACACCTTGATTCTTCTGGTGCCTTCCTTGCTTGCGTACAATTTCCTCAAATTGCTTACTCCCGGCAAGGCTCTTGTAAACACCTACCTCTATAATTCCCTTCAATAAGCTATTTTCTTGCTCAAGTGTAACTTGGCTAAGAGAATCATTAGTGGAATCAAGAGAACTACTAGAAGCAACAACATTGGATTTAGCATGATTATTGTTACTACTATAAGAAGAATCTTTCTTGTTCTTATTGCTAGATCTTACTTGTGGCATGTAAGTAGACAAGAGTAAATGCTTGGCAATGTAAGAAGAACTTTTTTTCCGAAGATCATCATTGATGGCTTTTAAGAACCCATGTTCTTTCTCAAGATTGAGCTTCTTGAAGCGTAGCTTCTCATGAGTTTTTAAAAGTTCTCGATGATCTTCTAAAGTTGTTTCATGAGCTAACTTAAGAGTGTTTAGTTCTTTAGTTAGACGCTCAATCTCCTTATCATTGTCATTCGTTTCATCTTGATTAGCATGATTAACAGCATTTTCATCATAGTATTCATCACTAGAGTTGTCAACAAGTAAATCATCGTCACCTAGCTTGTCATCTTCATCACTATTGAAATCAACATACTCGGGGTGTGTTACCTTGGGGCCTTTAGCCATGAAGCATCTCACAAATCCTTCATTTGGTGAATCAAATATGTCATAGGAGTTGGTTGACACAAGTGCTAGACCGCCAACACCTTCATCTTGAGTATATTCGGAGTCAGAGTGATAACTTCTCTCAGAGTGGTGGCCGGAGTCGGAGCCGGATACCCATTCACCAACTTGTCTTCATTTTGTGTAGCTCCTTGATGACTTGTCCTTCCTTTCCGAATCCTTGTTTCTTCGAGAGGTTTTTCATTCATAGCAATCATCTCTACTCCTTCTCTCTCTTGGAGGTGATTCTTCCCTTTTTCTTCCCCTTTTAGGTGAGTCTTCTCTTCTTTTGTAGGGAGCCATACACTCATTGGAGTAGTGTTCGGGTCTTCCACAATTGTCGCAATTTCGCTCACGACTAGAAGATCTTTTGTCAATGTAGGACCTTGACTTGGAACTTCTTTCCTTGCTTCTACTCTTGTAGAATTTGTTGAAGTTCTTCACCATTAAGCTCAATTCTTCATTGAAGGCTTGTTTCTTACTTGATGATGTAGGAGCATCACATGAGGGTTTGTAAGCACCACTAGATTTGTTGTGAAGCTCTTCTTTATCCTTGAGTGACATCTCATGAGCAACAATTGTTCCAATGACTTTGGTTGGCTTGAGATCTTTGTAGTTTGGCATCATTTGGATCGAAGTGCAGACGGTATCATATATTCCATCCAAGGCTCTCAATATCTTCTTGATGATGAATTTGTCGGTCATATCTTCACTTCCTAAGCCGGTAATCTCATTTGTGATGAGAGGAAGCCTAGAGTAAATTTCGGCGACACCTTCACCATCCTTCATTTTGAACTTGTCAAGTTGACTTTGAAGCACATCCAACTTGGATTCCTTGACGGAGTCGGTACCTTCGTGCATATCAATCAAAGTGTCCCAAATTTCCTTTGCATTCTCAAGATGGCTGATTTTCTTGAATTCTTCGGGGCACAATCCGTTGAAGAGGATATCGCAAGCTTGAGCATTGTATTGCAACATCTTCAATTCTTCCGCAGTAGCTTCATGATTCGGTTCTCTCCCATCGAAGAATTCACCTTGCAAACCAATACACACAATAGCCCAAACGGCGGAGTTATGTCCAATAATATGCATTTTCATCTTATATTTCCAACTAGCAAATTTAGTACCATCAAAGTAAGGACCTCTACGGTGGTAATTTCTCTCGCTAGACGCCATATTCTCCTAGGTTGTGAAACCAAGGCTATGATCACCAAAGCTATGGAAATCCAGGCAAATGGAGACCAAAGCTCTGATACCACTTGTAGGATCGAAAGTATGTCTAGAGGAGGGGTGATTAGACTACTTGACCAAACAAAAACTTAACCTTTTCCCAATTTTAGTTCTTGGCAGATTTAGCAACTTAGCACAAGTCAAGCAATCACAATATAATTCAAAAAAGCATGCAAAGAGTATATGAGGATCGGAAAGTAAAGCATGCAACTTGCAAGAAAGTAAATGGGAGGAGTTTGGAGGGAGCAAACGCAATGTTGACACGAAGATTTTTGGCGTGGTTCCGATAGGTGGTGCTATCGTACATCCACGTTGATGGAGACTTCAACCCACGAAGGGTAATGGTTGCGCGAGTCCACGGAGGGCTCCACCCACTGAAGGTCCATGAAGAAGCAACCTTGTCTATCCCACCATGGCCATCACCCACGAAGGACTTGCCTCATTTGGGTAGATCTTCACGAAGTAGGCGATCTCCTTCCCTTACAAACTCCTTGGTTCAACTCCACAATCTTGGCGGTGTCTCCCAAGTGACACCTAACCAATCTAGGAGACACCACTCTCCAAAAGGTAATAGATGGTGTGTTGATGATGAACTCCTTGCTCTTGTGCTTCAAATGATAGTCTCCCCAACACTTGACTCTCTCTCACAGATTTGGCTATGGTGGAAAGATGATTTGAGTGGAAAGCAACTTGGGGAAGGCTAGAGGTCAAGATTCTTGTGGTTGGAACGGAATGTCTTGGTCTCAACACATGAGTAGGTGGTTCTCTCTCAGAAAATGAATGGTGGAAGTGTAGGCACATTCTGATGGCTTTCCTCCATGAATGAAGAGTTGGTGGAGGGGTATATATAGCCTCCACACCAAATCTAACCGTTACACACAAATTCCCAAACTCGGTGAGACCGAATGGTAAAAGTCGGTCAGATCGATTTAGGTCAAAATATGAATGTTGGGCTTTTCGGTGGGACCGATACGATCAACTCAGTGGGACTGATGCGCTAGGGTTAGGGCATAAGGTAATCTCGGTGAGACCGATCACATGAACTCAGTGGGCCTGATTTCAGTAAAAGGCACACAGGGAGTTGATCAGGCAAACTTGGTTTGACCGATTCGCTCACTTTAGTGGGACCGAAGTCTTACAAAAAGGAAACAGGGAGTTTGCATTGCAGACTTGGTGGGACCTATCGCTCATTTTGGTGAGACCGAAATGTTACCAAGGGAAACAGAGAATTTGCAATCCCATCTTAGTGAGAACGAGATCCCTATCGGTGAAACCGAACTGACTAGGGTTTGTGGTAGTGGCTATGTCAAATGAACTCGGTGGCGCCGGATATATCAAATCAGTGGGGCCGAGTTTGACTTTTAGGTTTAGGACATATGTGAAAATGAGAAAGTGGTTGACGGTTTTTGAGCATATCACTAAGCACTTTGAGCAAGTAAGCCATTAAGCAACACCTCATCCCCTTTTAATAGTATTAGCTTTCCTATGGACTCAATGTGATCTTGGATCACTAAAAATAAAATGTAGAGTCTTGAGCTTGTTGCCAATATGTGTCCTTAGCATTTTGAGGGGTCCACATCTTTAGTCCATGCCATGCCAAACATTGAACTTTCTGAAATGGTCATCTTGAAAGATCATTAGTTCAATGAGCTATATGTTGTTGAGAACTACCAAAACCACCCTAGGATTAGTTGCACTTTCATTTGTTTGCATGACATTCGGATTAAAGAGTGCTGGGTCCACCTTTGCAAGGGCAGTCCAGATTGGTTTTGAACCTCAGCTGCACAGAAACATTGAAGCTTATATGGATGACATTGTGGTCAAAACCAAGGACAGATCAACTCTCATTCAGGATTTGGAGGAGACGTTTGCAAATCTGCGCAGGATCAATTTGAAGCTAAACCCAGAGAAGTGTGTGTTTGGAGTCCCCTCTAGCAAGTTGGTTGGATACTTTGTTTCCCACATGGGAATCGAAGCTAATCCCGACAAGGTCAAGGCCATTGAACATATCCAAGTGCTAAGGACAGTTAAGGATGTGAGATGCCTGACGGGATGTGTTGCCGCGCTAAGCAGATTCATCTCCAAGTATGCCGAGCATGCCCTGCCGTTCTTCAAGATTTTGAAGAACGCAGGTCCTATGAGGTGGACCCCTGAGGCAGACACATCCTTGCAAGAGTTGAAGGCATACCTGTCCTCTGTGCCAACCTTGGTTGCGCCCAAACCCCAGGAGAAATTCTTGCTATACTTAGCGGCAACCAACCAAGTGGTCACCGCAGCCTTGGTAGCACAGCGAGAAGTAAATGATAAAGAAAGTGAGCAGAGGCCGACAGGGCTAGATAAGGATCAAAACAGCAGCGATCATGGCAACTATGACAACCCCAAGGACACGGCAAGGAAGAAAGTGGTGCAGCGCCAAGTGTACTTTGTTAGATCCTTGTTACAGGAGGCAAGGTCGAGGTACTTTGGCGCGCAAAAGTTGATTTTTGGTCTTATCATGGCCTCAAGGAAACTGCACCACTACTTCCAAGCCCATGAGATCATGGTTGTTACTCGTTTTCCATTGCAACGGATACTCCGAAACTCTGAGGCTACCGACAGAATCGGGGAGTGGGCTTTGGAGTTATCCAGCTTTGGTTTGAAGTTTGAGAGCACATCAACTGTCCAGAGCAGGGCATTGGCAGAGTTTATTGCAGAATGGACGCCAGCCCCTGATGAGGAAGTGACAGAGACAGTTATCCCCAGCAAGGAATCACCCCAACAATGTATTATGTATTTCGATGGTGCTTTTTCCCTACAAGGTGCAGGGGTTGGCGTGCTTCTTATCGCCCCCTCCAGGGAGCACTTGAAGTACATCGTCCAGATGCATTTTGCCCGGGAAGAAGCAACCAACAATATAGTAGAGTATGAAGGGCTCCTTGTCGGGCTCAGAATTGTAGCAGAATTGGGAACTAAGAAACTGATCATTCAAGGAGATTCACAGCTGGTGGTGAGACAAGTTAACAAGGATTATCAAAGTCCATTGATGGAGGCATACGTCGAGGGAAGTGAGAAGATTGGAGGAGCACTTTGACGGATTGCAAACAGAGCATGTACCCCATGCAGAAAACAGCATAGCTGATCATCTCTCAAAGTATGTTGCACAGAAGTTTCCTGTGGAACCAGGGACTTTTGTTCTCCATCTTACTCAGCCCTCCGTATCCCCAGCAACAATGCCCCGGAAGAGGAGAAAGTTGGACACTAGAAAGCCTCTCCCGGTAGAGCCGTCCGCTCCTGGCAAAGAACATGCCGGAAACAACTCCTCGCAGCCTACCGGACCACCCCCTCTAGCCGGTCCCATGGACCCCACGTATGAGGCTGGTGCTCCCGCAGTAGAGGAGGTGCCGCTGGTCCTCATTGTCGAGCCACAGGCTCCAACTTGGGCAAGGCACATTGTTCGCTTCCTCCAAACCAGAGAGCTTCCGCACTACAAGAAATATGTCAACTTGTTCTCTCAGTGACCCTAGCTGAATTGGTCGTAAATCCACGGCCATTTTACTTGGAAGGGCTCAAACCTTGAAATTGCCTTACACCAAATGGTCATAGAGCAGACAAGAGTGGTCGATGACCTTATTTCTACATGATTACGACCAATATAAATGGTCATGAAGTTATGAACGTGGATGCATTGGTACTTAAGGTGTCGCTCAAGGTGGGCTTGGGCCTTGGTGGAGCGAGGCCACCTCCTTTAAAAAAATCCATGTTCCATGTAGGCCTCGGCCCATCCAGGAAGAAATGTGGGATGCCCTCATATTACTCAAAAAACATATATTTGGCCCAACGAAAATGGGAAAATAACTCTAAAAAGGTTTTTCCTTATAGAAAAATCCCGAAACCAATTAAACAATATAAAATTATACGAATAGGAAAATAATGAACTCCTTCGTGAATCTTGTTATATGGTTTAGCAATTAGAAAACTAAACGTGTAATTCAAAAAAAATGTTAATGTTAATACGTATTTCAAAAATGTAATCATGTGTTTAAAAAATAAATGTGTGTATTTGAAAAGTTTCATGCATATAAAAAATATAATCATAAATAATATTAGATATGTATAAAAACAGTTTCATGTGTATGCAAAATAGTCATCAGTACGTATATATATATATAGGTCTATTCTGCTAATATTAGCAGAATAACTATTCTGATAACACTTCCACACTGCATACTCAATGCAAGTGCACGTCATTGTTTTAACCAAGTGTGCTGCAGTACTCACGTGAATGAACTTCCCGTCGCAAAAAAACTGCACGTCGTGTTTTTCCGGTACTGTTTTCGCTCTAATTTTTTAACCGTTTATCGGAACGAGACATATAATATACCATTGGAAAGCTATGGATTAGGCGCAACTTCGACATGTTGAACACTTTTCAAGATTCCTCACGGTTTAAGGGCAGTTTTGAAAATGGTGCGGCCCACAACGAGTGACAGCGAGCGTATTTTTGTGAGTTTTCCTAAACCGCTCATCGGAATAAAGCAAAGTATATGCCGTTTGAAAGATAGCGTCGAGATGCATCTTTTTCATATCTATTATTTTCCCTAATTCATTACGGTTTAAGAGCAATTTTAAATTTACTAAATCACAGAATTACGTTTTTTTAGAATTTTGCAATTTTCGGTACTGTTTTCACTCTAGTTTTGGAACCGTTTGTCAAAACAAGGCATGTAATATGTCGTTGGAAAGCTATGGACAAGGCGCAACTTTCGTATATTGAAATGTTTTTTCGATTCCTTATGGTTTTAAATTAATTTTGAAAATCATGCGGCAGACCACGGGTGGCAGCGGCCGTTTTCACGAAATTTTTACAAACCGCTAGTCGGAATGATTCAAACGATACGTCGTTGGAAATATATCGACGAGGTGCAACTTTTTCATGTAGAACACTCTCTCTAATTCTTTACGGTTTAAGAGGAATTTTGAATTTACTGAAATGCGGACACTCTGTTTTTCGCGACACCCAAATCGACGTGTGTACTTCATCCAACTGAAAACCTGTGACACTCCAAAATTTTTGTGGTTTTTGTTTTCAGAAAGAGCCTTGCTTGGTTTGAAGAAGGTCATTTAAACCCTTCTTAAAAACCCTCTTTTAAGTTTGCCCTCTCAAAAAAATCTTTTCTTGGATTTAGTTTCTTCTAAAAAGAAAACCCTTTTGGTTTTGGGCTTTTATTTTGGTTTTGATCCCTCTTGATTTTTACCATGCCTCCCATGGTAAAATTTTCCCAAAACCCCTCCTTCCACTTTGGTACAACCCAAACATTCTGTCCAAACTAATAAAATCCATTTTTGGATTTTATTCCAATTATTTCTCTTCCCAAAATAATTCTGTCTTTTCTTTTGAGCCTAGGTGATTTGCAAAGCAAGTACCTTAATGCATTTGATTTTTGACCTCAACTCAACTCCCCTGGATAGTCCTTAGTACCCACAACCTAGAACCATCTTGATCCACCCTTCTTCTTTTCAAATATTTCAAAATTCACCCTCTGCAAGTTTGGACCAAATTTGCCAAATTTGGTGAAATTCATATCTACACTTCTCCAAAAATTTCACCAAAATTCAGGCAACCCCTAGCTGCAATGAGTGACCACTCCACCAAAAACCAGCTCAAGGAAAAATCCCTACATGCCTAGATCATTCTGTCGAACATTTGGCATGCACTGTTACTGTTCATATTCAGTAAATTCAGAGTTTCAGTGTCGTTTCTCCGTCAGTAGTTTCAGTCACATGTCCACTGTGCTTTTGGCTCGTTGCTCGCATCATCTCCTTCTTGTCCGGAGTTCCACATGCGTGCTTGGCGCGTTCCTGGCGTCGGTGGCACCCTGGCCCGCCTGCGCCGGCATGCTTTGCGGCGGCAGAACCACCGTAACGGCCGACAAGGGGCAACACTGCGGCATAACGCTGTTCGGCGCCGCCCAATCCTCCCGAGAGCTCCGCGTGGCCACCTCCTTGCCAGCGCACGCATGCAGCACCGTCGCCATGGCCTGGCACGCGCAGAGCGCGTTCTCTGCCGCCGATGGGCCGTGCTGCCGTTCCGTCGAGGGCAGGCCGTAACCCTCCCTCCCTTGCTGAGTTGGACACTGGGATGGCACCAGTGCTTCACCTAGTTGATGCTCAAGCCCCTAAGCCGACCGTTCACCCACAGCGCCGCCGTAATCGCCCGCCGGACTTATCCGTTCATGGCAACCGCCTCGGGCTGGCTATATATAGCCCCCCCCCCCGAGCTTGCTCTTGTCCCCGCATAACTCCACCACCTCACCAGACCCCGCCTAGCCACTCGAAGAGCCTCGAGGGGCCCTTCTTCCTCAACTCCGGCCACCTCCGTCCGCCTCGGGCTCTGGCAACGTTCTCTCCGGTGAGAACTCCTCCGCCGCCCTACTCTCGCCCGTAGCCTCGTACCACCTCCAGTAGGCTAACCCCCACTTCAATTTGACCCCCGCAGCTCCCTCCGGCGAGATCCACGACTGCCCGAACCGCCGTCCGCCGGAGCAAGGGCCGCCGTCGACACAGTGCTCGCCGGCGACCACCACCACCACCCACAGACGCGGAAAGGTGCACTGATCACGAAGGTAAACCCCGATCACCTTGCCTCGCCGTGGATCGCCGCCGGCGACCACCGCACCTCTCGGGCGCCGTCGCGCCCTGTTTCCCTCGTTTAAAAATTCAAACCTGACGGGTGGAGCCCGCCTGTCAGTCTCTCAGCCGTTTCTTTTAAACGAACCGTTTTCTGGACTTTTCCGCAGAACCCCCTGGAAGTTTTCTGTTTCATTACAGATGGGTCCTTGGACCAAAACTCTTATAACTTTTAAACAGAAAATGGTTTTTGATTGATTCTTTTTCTGTCATCTTTATTTTTCTGTCTAGTTTTTTTTCATATTTATTTGAAAAATATTTGGAACACTTTTCTGTACACTCACGGTATTTACGTTACGTACGTATTTTTCTTATACCGTAGATACCGGAGGAGGTGACGGAGCTGCAAACTTCACACAGTTAAACTCCGACTACTCCGAACCAGGCAAGCATGTTTGAACTCTTGATATGATGAGTGGTTGTTGCATGTTTGCATTTTTGTATAGTCATGGCATGTTTATGAACATTTCTTTGAATGTTATATATCATGCACATAAGTGGAAAGTAAGTTTCGGAAAGCATTATGTTGTTGGATAAATATTTGCATGGCCATGTGATGGCATGAGGATGGGTAAGATGGCAGTGTTGTGACATGCCAGTCTTATGCCAGATTATTTGACTTCCGTGTCATCGTGAAACAAATCACATTTCCATTCATTCCTTCCTGTACTGTCACATGTTTCCGAAAGGAATATGGCTTAGTAAGTTGCAAATCGTTTTCCTGGTACACACCAAATAGAGAGGCCGGGATGAGGGATCCATGGCCCTGGATTAAAGCCCGTCATCCGGTCAGGGGGCATGGGTGTTTCCGGTTGGGACCGAGAGGGGGGCACCCCTTAGAGCGCGCGTATAGAAATTTGATCCCATGCTATTCGAGGTTGTGACCTCCCCGTCTCAAAGTTTTTCTTGGACGTTGTCCAGGGTGATTCCTGGCATTGTGAGGTGAAATGGGTGTGTACTAGTTAAATGTGTTTCTACTGAAATACCATAAACGGAACTAGTCAATTTGTGACTACGGAAATCCGTTGGTTGTGGTCAGTCAATACCAACTCTGCAGAGTGACAAATCTTTCAATCATCTTGTACATGTTCAAGTACTATATTCATCTTATCTTGTCAGGTATCAGCCTCAGTGAGAAAACTCCGGTGGAATACATGTGCGATAAATCCGGTTAAAGGATTATTCTTGTGGATGGACTAATCTTGTCATTCACATTTGTTACAAGCCCTGTCTGTGATGTCGCTCAGACGTTCGACGGCGGCATACTTGTTATTTGCATTTGTTACAAGCCCTGTCTGTGATGTCGCTCAAACGTCCGACAGCGGCATACTTGTTATTTGCATTTGTTACAAGCCCTATCTGTGATGTCGCTCAGACGTCCGATGGTGGCATACTTGTATTTACATTTATTGTAAGCCCTGTCTGTGATGTCGCTCAGACGTCCGACGGTGGCATACTTGTATTTACTTTTATTGTAAGCCCTGTCTGCGATGTCACTCAGACGTCCGGCTGTGGTATTTCTTTTAAAGCCCTTTATGTGATGTCACTCAAACGTCCAACTGTGGCATTTCTTTTCAAGCCCTGTCTGTGATGTCGCTCAGACGCCCGACTGTGGCATTTCTTTTAAAGCCCTGTCTGTGATGTCGCTCAGACGTCCGACTGTGGCATTTATTTTAAAGCCCTTTATGTGGTGTCGCTAAGACGCCCGACTGCGGCATGAATTTTATTTGTTTACCTTTCGAGGCGTCGCTCCAGACACCCGATCGGTTTTCAGTTATTTATTTTATTTATCAAGTCATGCAATAATATTATTGTTGAGATGAGCATCATTATTCTTATTCATGACGCATTCATGCATTCATTGATTATATCTTTTGTCCGAACTGTCTTGCGAGTACTTTCAAAGTACTCACCTGGCTTGTTGATTTGGCCAGATGTTGATGAAGGCGATCTCATGGATGAAGAGTTTGATAGCGAGTCCGACGCCTAGAGGAGTCCCAGTCAGTCCCGTGCGATCCTGTTTTGGTCACTGTATTATCCGCTTCCGCAACCCCAGAAATAAATTCATCGAGCCTCACCTCGACGCTCGATGAGCTGCCAGTTAGGAGTCAAGTTATCCACCACCACTTTTTCTTCGAGCTAGTAGCATGCCACCACACCCCTGTGTCATAACCGCCCTTATGTAAGATATTGGTGAGTTGTAATAATTTGTTGAGCAGCCTCAGCTCAACCCTGTAATATATTTAATGCTACTGGTCCTCTGTTCATCAAGTTTTTGTCTACCAGTGAGGATGACTTTTCCTATACTGGGATCTAAAGATCGATTTTCTCAATAATTATTTTATTGAAAAACCGGTCGTGACAGACTTGGTAACCAGAGCCAGGCTGACTGTAGGAAGCCACTAGGTGCGATCGCTAATTGGTTATTAGCATGATAGAGTTTATTCATGTTTATACAAATGTAGTCATTTTTCTGACAGTCAGCATAAAATTTATGATCTGATCGCTCAGAATTTTTGCCTACTTTTGTAGATGGCCGGCAACGACTGCCAGTCTCAAATGTTCGCCAACGTGCCTGAGGGGTTCGTCAAACTCCTCTCCTTCATCGTTCAGGTCGCGATGGGGCCATCCGTGCGCCCAGTCTTCACACTTTATCCGCACAAGATCAACGACAGTCTGACCATGCACCAGGTCGCGGTGCAATTCAGGGGAGGGCGTGTTGAGAAGCACCGCTTCCGTTTCTTGGGGAGAGCCATGCCTACAGAGAGGCATGCTATGCAGATGGCAGCCCGCGAGGCGATAGCTCGTCTTCGGGATGTCCTTCCTGCAATGAAGACCCGTCGCTACCGCTACCTTCCATGCCACGTGCCTTACACCTGTCACTACTCATTCTCTTGCCCCAGAGGAGAGCGAGACGAGGCCTTTGAGATGCTTGTCGAGTACCTCCGAGCCCTGGAGGCAGCCTTCGACAGCATGGTGGACGACCTCGTAGCTGCCCGCATGGACTCAGTTCATGGTTGTGCTGCTAACAGGAGGGAACTCCTACACACCGCTCCACCGCTGACTTTTATCTCGTCCTTAGCTTCACATTCGCCTACCATTCTCGCCACTGCACGTCATCTGCCTACCACTGAGGAATTTAACGAAGCTATTGCACCCACTCTCGTTCGCGCTGCACCACTTTTTGCACCCACTCCCATACGTGCTACTCCACCTATTCCGCCCACTCTTATTCAGGGTACTCCGCATACGGCACCTGCTCCATCAGCTCAGCGCAGCGTTCCTCGTCTGGAACCTATTAGCGAGGAGGAAGTTGATTCCCCTGCGTCACTACGTCTCACCCTCGGCAGGCCAAGGGAGGTCCTCACCATCTCCGACTGAGTGCGTAGACGCCATGCGATGTACCGACTTGTGTAATATGTTTATATGTACATAGGTTGTGAGAAGTAGCCTGTTTGCGCATCATGTAGGATCTGGAGAAGTGCACTAGTTTAAATAACATGTCAGGATTATGTACGCATATCCTGAGTGATGTAGTGTATAATTATGCTTGCGTGTAAGATATGTAATAGTCCTCCGCGCGCAACCGTGTAATCCTGGAGTTTTAAAACTTTCTTTGTGTGTGATTTTATTAACTTTTGCGACTCTCTTTCTTGTCTTACGAGTTTCACAAAATATATCCCCTGAGTGAAAGATGTCTCGTCCTTGGACGCGCTCCACGCCAAATCAGCCAGAAGAAAATTATGGCACACCGCAAAACCACAATTTCACTCAGGGACAGACAAGTCAACAGGACAGTGAAACAGCTTTTACACAAGTGTGTCGTATGTATGAACAGAGTCAGCAACAACACCAGGAAATGATGAACCAATTCATCAATATGGGAAGTAACCGTGGTCAGTATCAACCGCAATCCAAATTATCTGAGTTACAGAAGACGCGTCCTCCAACATTTTCTCATACTGACAAGCCTCTTGAGGCCGACGACTGGCTTCGAGACATGGAGAGAAAATTAATTATTGCACAGTGTTCAGACCGTGAAAAAGTATTGTATGCACCACATTACCTCACGGGAGCAGCCGCATCGTGGTGGGAAAACTTCCTGCACATGCACCCCAACGAAAATGAAATAACCTGGGAGGATTTCAAAGAAGGTTTTCGTGGGGCACACATTCCTAAGAGTGTTATGAAAATCAAGAAGAGAGAATTTGATGACCTCAAGCAAAGGACCATGACAGTGTCAGAATACAACAGCCAATTTACTATGATGTCTCGCTACGCCAATGAAGAGCGCATGACTGAGAGCAAGAAGATGGAAAAATTCCTGGAAGGCCTGACACCCGCCCTTAAATGCCAGCTGGTTGTGCATACCTTCCTAGATTTTAAAACACTGGTGGATAAGGCCATTACTCTGGAAAATGAGCGACGTAGCCTGGAAGATTTCCGCAAACGCAAAAGGGACCAGACTACTTTTGCTCGCAACCCCAGAAGCAAGACGGAATTTCAGAAGGGTGGAATACCCAAAACCCCGACGGATAATTCACGCCCAATCAAGAATTTCCATGCAAGAGACAAGGAGTTCACCTATCGCCCAGGCGTTACTTGTTACGCTTGTGGAGAAGAAGGGCACTATGCCAAGCAGTGCCCCAAGCCAAGGAACTCAACCCCGAAGACCAATAATGGTGGAAATAATTCAGCGCCAAAGCGAAACAATTTCAACCCCAATAACAACCATCGGAAGGGTCACCTGAACCACGTGACCCGTGAGGAAGCACAGAACGCCCCAGATATCGTACTCGGTACTTATCCCGTCAACACAATACCTTCCATGGTTTTGTTTGATTCTGGAGCTTCTCACTCATTCATTTCGAAGAGTTTTGCTTTGCAAAATAATTTTTCGATGCTTCCCTTGGAAAAATCAATGATCATCAAGTCCCCTGGAATTAAGCAAGTGACCCAGAGTTACTGTCAAGGTGTGGTTATTGAATTTGAAGGATTGAAGTTTTACGCCAACCTTATTGTATTGGAAAGCAAAGGACTGGATGTCATCCTAGGGATGGATTGGTTAACCACCAACAAAGGTTTTATTGACTGCTTCAATCGGACCGTGATTCTCACACACCATCACGGGAAGAAAATAAAAGTTTCAGCCAAAGAGAGACAAATACCTCGGCAACCGAGACTAAACAAGGTGGACGTTTCTGAGCTGAACAAGGTTCCAGTAGTATGTGAATTCCCTGACGTATTTCCAGAAGAACTACCAGGCATGCCACCGGACCGAGAGATAGAATTCAGCATTGAGCTAGCACCCGGAACCGCTACCATTTACAAGAAACCATACAGAATGGCACCATCCAAATTGGTAGAGTTAAAGAAGCAAATAAAAGAATTATTGGAGAAAGGATACATACGAGCCAACTCCTCACCTTGGGGTTCTCCAATTTTATTTGCCAAGAAGAAGGATGGAACACTGAGGTTGTGTATTGACTATCGGGCTCTTAACATGGTCACAATCAAGAACAAATACCCAATGCCCCGAATAAATGATTTATTTGATCAGCTCGCACAGGCCAAAGTCTTCTCAAAAATTGACTTGAGATCAGGATACCACCAATTAAAAGTGCGAACAGAAGATATTCCCAAGACAGCCTTCACTTCCAGATATGGGCTGTATGAGTTCACAGTGATGCCATTCGGGCTAACCAACGCCCCCGCATATTTTGTTCACCTTATGAACAAAGTATTTATGAAGTATATGGACAAGTTTGTTGTGGTATTCATCGATGATATTCTGATATACTCCAAAACACCAGAAGAGCAAGCCGAGCATCTCAGGATTGTACTCGGAGAACTCAGGAAACATCAACTATATGCTAAATTCAGCAAATGTGAATTTTGGCTAAGACAGGTGGGTTTTCTGGGCCACGTGCTAACCCAAGAAGGTATTGCAGTAGACCCGGAAAAAGTCAAGACCGTACTTGGCTGGAAACCACCAGCTAACGTAACGGACGTACGGAGTTTCTTGGGAATGGCAGGCTATTATCGGAGATTTATTGAAGGATTCTCCACGATAGCAAAGCCCATGACACAGTTGCTCAAGAAAGGCAAGAAGTTTGAATGGATGGAAGCATGTGAGAAAAGTTTCCAAGAGCTAAAAAGCAAATTAACAACGGCACCAGTATTAATTGTGCCAGACATACACAAAAATTTTGAAGTATATTGTGACGCATCCCGGAAAGGCCTCGGATGCGTATTGATGCAAGAAGGCAAGGTAGTTGCGTATGTCTCCAGACAACTTTGCAAACATGAGGAGAATTATCCCACCCATGACTTAGAATTGGCAGCAGTCATCCTTGCACTCAAGGAATGGAGACACTTTCTACTTGGAAACCGTTGTGAAATATACACAGACCATAAGAGTCTTAAGTATATTTTTACACAGCCGGAACTTAATTTATGGCAATGACGCTGGTTGGAGTTGGTGAAGGATTATGACGTTGGGATCCACTATCATCCCGGAAAAGCAAATGTTGTGGCAGATGCCCTTATTCGGAATCCCAGCACGGACGACGACAGTATACCAAAGTTAAGGCTAGAATTTCACAGGAATTTGCCAGACTCAATTTAATAATGGTTACCGAAGGCAGTGTGTCAAACCTGGAAATACAGCCTACTCTGATGGAAAAGATCAAGGAGGCTCAGCACGGACACCCCAGCATTGATGGCATAAAAAGGAAAGTGAGTTTGGGCAAAGCCTCAGAATTCAACATAGATGAGCAAGGAATATTGTGGTACGGAGAGAGACTATGCGTACCAAATATCAAGGACCTCAAACAACAAATTCTGGCTGAAAGTCACACAGCTCCGTATTCAATCCACCCTGGAGGAACAAAAATGTACAAAGACCTTCAGGAAAAATTTTGGTGGCACGATATGAAGAGAGATATAGCCACGTTCATTGCATGCTGTGACTCTTGTCAACGTATCAAGGCCGAGCACCAGAAACCAGCCGGGCTATTAAAACCAAACAAGATACCCGAGTGGAAGTGGGACGAGATTGGAATGGATTTCATTGTTGGACTGCCACGGTCACGACACGGAAACGATGCCATATGGGTCATAACCGACAGATTAACCAAAGTGGCACATTTTATTTCGGTGAAGACAATTCACACCACTTAGAGGCTGGCCAGACTTTATCTTGCCCGTATCATCTGCCTGCATGGAGTCCCAAAGACTATCATATCTGACAGAGGCACATAGTTCGTCTCTATATTTTGGGATCACCTACAACAGGCACTGGGAACCCAACTAGCATTCAGTACCGCATACCATCCCCAGACTGATGGGCAGACTGAACGCGTAAACCAAATCCTAGAAGACATGCTGAGAGCCTGTGTCCTCACCTACGGAACCAGTTGGGAAGAAAGTTTGCCATATGCAGAGTTTGCATACAACAACAGTTATCAAGCCAGCTTGCAAATGGCACCCTTTGAAGCTCTATATGGGAGAAGATGTCGTACCCCGCTAAATTGGTCAGAGACCGGAGACAGCCATATCTTCGGCCCAGATATGCTCAAGGAGGCCGAGGAGAAAGTTAAAACAATTAGAGATCGACTCAAAACAGCTCAAAGTCGGCAAAAGAGTTATTACGACCGAAAGCATCGGGAAATCAGTTTTGAAATCGGAGAATTGGTATACCTAAGAGTTTCTCCTATGAAGGGTCTGCAGCGCTTCAGGATTAAGGGAAAACTAGCACCAAGATTCATCGGACCATTTCACATAGTGGCCCGAAGAGGCATGGTAGCCTACCAGCTAGACCTACCCGGAGATTTATCCGGTATACACAACGTGTTCCACATCTCGCAGTTGAGAAAGTACGTGAGCAACCCAGAGAAGCAAGTATCACATGAAAATATTGACGTGCAACCAGACCTCACTTACCGGGAGCGCCCAATAAAAATATTAGAAGAGTCTGAGAGGAGGACCCAACAGAAAACCATCAAGTTTTTCAGAGTTCAGTGGAGCAATCACACCGAGAATGAAGCAACTTGGGAGAGCGAGGATTTTCTTCGGACAGAGCACCCACACCTGTTTAAGGATCAGCTGAAATCTCGGGGACGAGATTTTTCCTAAGGGGGTAGGTGCTGTGACACTCCAAAATTTTTGTGGTTTTTGTTTTCAGAAAGAGCCTTGCTTGGTTTGAAGAAGGTCATTTAAACCCTTCTTAAAAACCCTCTTCTAAGTTTGCCCTCTCAAAAAAATCTTTTCTTGGATTTAGTTTCTTCTAAAAAGAAAACCCTTTTGGTTTTGGGCTTTTATTTTGGTTTTGATCCCTCTTGATTTTTACCATGCCTCCCATGGTAAAATTTTCCCAAAACCCCTCCTTCCACTTTGGTACAACCCAAACATTCTGTCCAAACTAATAAAATCCATTTTTGAATTTTATTCCAATTATTTCTCTTCCCAAAATAATTCTGTCTTTTCTTTTGAGCCTAGGTGATTTGCAAAGCAAGTACCTTAATGCATTTGATTTTTGACCTCAACTCAACTCCCTGGATAGTCCTTAGTACCCACAACCTAGAACCATCTTGATCCACCCTTCTTCTTTTCAAATATTTCAAAATTCACCCTCTGCAAGTTTGGACCAGATTTGCCAAATTTGGTGAAATTCATATCTACACTTCTCCAAAAATTTCACCAAAATTCAAGCAACCCCTAGCTGCAATGAGTGACCACTCCACCAAAAACCAGCTCAAGGAAAAATCCCTACATGCCTAGATCATTCTGTCGAACACTTGGCATGCACTGTTACTGTTCATATTCAGTAAATTCAGAGTTTCAGTGTCGTTTCTCCGTCAGTAGTTTCAGTCACATGTCCACTGTGCTTTTGGCTCGCTGCTCACAGCATCTCCTTCTTGTCCGGAGCTCCACACGCGTGCTTGGCGCGTTCTTGGCGTCGGTGGCACCCTGGCCCGCCTGCGCCGGCGTGCTTTGCGGCGGCAGAACCACCGTAACGGCCGACAGGGGGGCAACACTGCGGCATAACGCCGTTTGGTGCCGCCCAATCCTCCCGAGAGCTCCGCGTGGCCACCTCCTTGCCAGCGCACGCATGCAGCACCGTCACCGTGGCCTGGCATGCGCAGAGCACGTTCTCTGCCGCCGACGGGCCGTGCTGCCATTCCGTCGAGGGCAGGCCGTAACCCTCCCTCCCTTACTGAGTTGGACACTGGGATGGCACCAGTGCTTCACCTAGTTGATGCTCAAGCCCCTAAGCCGACCGTTCACCCACAGCGCCGCCGTAATCGCCCGCCAGACTTATCTGTTCACGGCAACCGCCTCGGGCCGGCTATATATAGCCCCCCCGAGCTTGCTCTCGCCCCCGCACAACTCCACCACCTCACCAGACCCCGCCTAGCCACTGGAAGAGCCTCGAGGGGCCCTTCTTCCTCAACTCCGGCCACCTCCGTCCGCCTCGGGCTCCGGCAACGTTCTCTCCGGTGAGAACTCCTCCGCCGCCCTACTCTCGCCCGTAGCCTCGTACCACCTCCAGTAGGCTAACCCCCACTTCAATTTGACCCCCGCAGCTCCCTCCGGCGAGATCCACGACTGCCCGAACCGCCGTCCGCCAGAGCAAGGGCCGCCGTCGACACAGTGCTCGCCGGTGACCACCACCACCACCCACAGACGCGGAAAGGTGCACTGATCATGAAGGTAAACCCCGATCACCTTGCCTCGCCGTGGATCGCCGCCGGCGACCACCGCACCTCTCGGGCGCCGTCGCGCCCTGTTTCCCCCGTTTAAAAATTCAAACCTGACGGGTGGAGCCCGCCTGTCAGTCTCACAGCCATTTCTTTTAAACGAACCGTTTTCTGGACTTTCCGCATAACCCCCTGGAAGTTTTCTGTTTCATTACAGATGGGTCCTTGGACCAAAACTCTTATAACTTTTAAACAGAAAATGGTTTTTGCTTGATTCATTTTCTGTCATCTTTATTTTTTGGTCTAGTTTTTTGGCATATTTATTTGAAAAGTATTTGGAACACTTTTCTGTACACTCACGGTATTTACGTTCCGTACGTATTTTTCTTATACCGTAGATACCGGAGGAGGTGACGGAGCTGCAAACTTCACACAGTTAAACTCCGACTACTCCGAACCAGGCAAGCATGTTTGAACTCTTGATATGATGAGTGGTTGTTGCATGTTTGCACTTTGGTATAGTCATGGCATGTTTATGAACATTTCTTGAATGTTATATTTCATGCACATAAGTGGAAAGTAAGTTTCGGAAAGCATTATGTTGTTGGATACATATTGGCATGGCCATGTGATGGCATGAGGATGGGTAAGATGGCAGTGTTGTGACATGCCAGTCTTATGCCAGATTATTTGACTTCCGTGTGATCATGAAACAAATCATATTTCCATTCATTCCTTCCTGTACTGTCACATGTTTTCCGAAAGGAATATGGCTTAGTAAGTTGCAAATCATTTTCCTGGTACACACCAAATAGAGAGGCCAGGATGAGGGTTCCATGGCCCTGGATTAAAGCCCGTAATCCGGTCAGGGGGCATGGGTGTTTTCGGTTGGGACCGAGAGGGGGGCACCCCTTAGAGCGCGCGTATAGAAATTTGATCCCATGCTATTCGAGGTTGTGACCTCCCCGTCTCAAAGTTTTTCTTGGACATTGTCCAGGGTGATTCCTGGCATCGTGAGGTGAAATGGGTGTGTACTAGTTAAATGTGTTTCTACTGAAATACCATAAACGGAACTAGTCCAGTCGTGACTACGGAAATTCGTTGGCTGTGTTCAGTCAATACCAACTCTGCAGAGTCAAAATATTTCAATCATCTTGTACATGTTCAAGTACTATATTCATCTTATCTTTTCAGGTATCAGCCTCAGTGACAAAACTCCAGTGGAATACACGTGTGATAAATCCGGTTAAAGGATTATTCTTGTGGATGGACTAATCTTGTTATTCGCATTTGTTACAAGCCCTGTCTGTGATGTCGCTCAGACGTCCGACGGCGCATACTTGTTATTTGCATTTGTTACAAGCCCTGTCTGTGATGTCGCTCAGACGTCCGATGGCGGCATACTTCTTATTTGCATTTGTTACAAGCCCTGTCTGTGATGTCGCTCAGACGTCCGACGGTAGCATACATGTATTTACATTTATTGTAAGCCTTGTCTGTGATGTCGCTCAGACGTCCGACGGTGGCATACTTGTATTTACTTTTATTGTAAGCCCTGTCTGCGATGTCGCTCAGACGTCCGACTGTGGTATTTCTTTTAAAGCCCTTTGTGTGATGTCGCTCAAACGTCCGACTGTGGCATTTCTTTTCAAGCCCTGTCTGTGATGTCGCTCAGACGTCCGACTGTTACCCTGTGGCATTTATTTTAAAGCCCTTTATGTGGTGTCGCTAAGACGCCCGACTGCGGCATGAGTTTTATTTGTTTACCTTTCGAGGCGTCGCTCCAGACACCCGATCGGTTTTCAGTTATTTATTTTATATATCAAGTCATGCAATAATATTATTGTTGAGATGAGCATCATTATTCTTATTCATGACGCATTCATGCATTCATTGATTATATCTTTTGTCCGAACTGTCTTGCGAGTACTTTCAAAGTACTCACCTGGCTTGTTGATTTGGCCAGATGTTGATGAAGGCGATCTCATGGATGAAGAGTTTGATAGCGAGTCCGACGCCTAGAGGAGTCCCAGTCAGTCCCGAGCGATCCTGTTTTGGTCACTGTATTATCCGCTTCCGCAACCCCAGAAATAAATTCATCGAGCCTCACCTCGACGCTCGATGAGCTGCCAGTTAGGAGTCAACTTATCCACCACCACTTTTTACCTCGAGCTAGTAGCATGCCACCACACCCCTGTGTCATAACCGCCCTTATGTAAGATATTGGCGAGTTGTAATAATTTGTTGAGCAGCCTTAACTCAACCCTGTAATATATTTAATGCTATTGGTCCTCTGTTCATCAAGTATTTGTCTACCAGTGAGGATGACTTTTCCTATACTGGGATCTAAAGATCGATTTCTTCAATAATTATTTTTATTGAAAAACCGGTCGTGACAAAACCGCACTGCATCGGACAAAAACCGCACTACATCAGACGGGTAAGAGAACTTCATGGTTTCTTTTATTCAAACATAATTTTTTTAAGGACGAGAAAGTAGAGTGCACTTCACATCGGGTGTAAATGAACCACAACACTATCAAGAAGTTAACCGCATTACTTTTTTTTGCTTCCGTAACAATATTTTTTGCACTTACGGGATGAACAACATCAAACGACCATCCGCACTGCTTCAGAATGAAAACCGCACTGCATCGGACGGGCAAGCGAGCTACATAATTTTTGTCTTTTTCTCACTCACTCCGAGAGGAGACTAATGAACTGCAGTTTTATACATTTTTTTGGTGTTCCGAACTGCATTAGACAATTTCGCAAAGTAAATGGGTGCCATACAAATTGCTTTTTACAAAGGGAACTAGATGCCACATTTTTTTATAATGAACTGCAGTCTCTAAGAACCTGAAAAATCAACAAAAAAACAGCTTTCGACAGCTAGCCGTATTGCAGCGACGACCCAGGCAAACTTCAGCAGTCCATCAACCGCACCGCACCTTCCGCAGTCCACCATCCAGGAGCTGCAGTGCACTTATGTTCATCAAATATCACGGACACAAGCACATGACTTCATTGCGGGCTTGTTTGAGCTGCATGGCCACAGTTGCGGACTGCACGGCTGCAGTTTTTACAATGAACTAATGAAGTGGAGTTTTCAACATCAACAACACTAAGTTATGGGGCATCCAATAGAATTGCATCACTTCATCTTTTCCTGCTAAAATGAGTAAAATGAACCTCAATAGCAAACCATAGCGTAATTCATTTACATTTTTTTTTCAGAAACCACAAAATCAGCAAAGTGTATAAGAGCACTGTCGAACCGCATGGCACACCCAGTCGTACTGTATAGTGGAGGCCAGCAGCACGCTGGACCACGGGCACACCCATTTTACAAACATGCATACATCCCCACGGGCACGACAATAAACATAACACACTGAAACATCCATCCACTGAACTGCAAAAATGCACATGGACACCGCACGCTGTCGTGGATGAACCAAGTGCGATGCACTGCTCATAGGATTCGAGTGCACTGCACTGCACATCCAGGAGCACAGAAAAAATCTGAAACACGAAAGGTCAAACTATTAAAGAAAAGTTAGTCCATTTTTCATACGCAAAGAACAGAAGAGAGAAACATAGCAAACTGCTGGCAAGGGATGCAGGTCGCGAGAGATGAGGCAAGCGTACTGCTTCGGCGATGACCTTGCATTGCTGATCCCGGAGAAGAGGAACGGGGGCACGCTTTTCATTGGCGATGTGGACTACACACCAGAGCCAGACGCCATGATAGCTCACTCTAGGTGTGATAAGCGTCCAGCCCAAAAGAGTGGAGGAGAGCAGGAGATCGTGCTCGAGAACGACAAGTCTTAGTGGAAGAAAACCGAACTGCACAGGGTGGAGGGGCGCACCATGGCACGCAAAGCATGGATACAGTGGCCATGTCCGTTTTTCTCACCTGGCTTGGCCGCGTGCTTAGAGAGGGAAGGGGCATCTGGGAAGTTGCCGGCTGGGGAGGGGACGCTCGGGCCACTGCTTTTTGGAGGCTGATACCAGCGATGTGAAGCCCCATTGGTGGGTGAGGCGGACATCAGAGAAGGTCACACGAATCAAAGTTGGATCTGCAGAGTTGGGAGTCGGGGTGGAGGCTCACCGGACCTATCCTTGGAGGAGAAGAAGGGTGGACGAAGGGCAGAGGAGGAGGGCACAGGAGCAGCACCAGGCATCCAACCCCCCTCCGCAGGTCACCATCGCCCTCCCTCCAGCAACCAAGCTGCAGTGGAGCACCACCAGAACCGCTCAACACTTGCCCTCCCAGTAGCAAGATGGGCTTGCTGCGTGCATCCATGCAATGGACTGCAGGACGCCGCCGCCGGTGGCTTGATGAAGAAGACCATAGGAGGCCCAAAGTGGGATGGCGGGGCGGTTGTGGGGGTGCATGGACGGGAAGGCTTGACGAAGTTTTCAAAGACGCTGCACCTTTCAGCGGTGCTCATTTCGAAGAGCAGCACCGGGTGATTCTTGCCGATGGAGAGCTGGCAGAGGGCAGGTTTCTGCGTCGCTTCAGGCTTGTTGTTGTACTCGAGATCAATGCCGACGATCTTGTGGCGCTGGAGACTGAGGTGGCGCTCGTAGTGTGCGAGGGAGATCGCCATCTGCTTCTTGTCGTTAGTGTGGATGACGTGTAACTTGGTGTTGCCGTGGGCCTCCACGGCCTTGTTGCCCTTGTACTCGTCGGTGAACGCCATCGCCGGTAGTAGGGCTTGGTGCTTTTGCGTGGATATGGAGCGATTTGGTGGCAGCGCAATGGATACTTGTGTTGTTGTGGATGAGAAGGCCTTTGGTAGGGGTCTGAATTTAAGGGGAGGGCACGGCGTGGGATGGCCGCGTCGGATGAACTACACGATCTCGCTGACGATGCGGTTGTGCAGATCGTGGGTTGGTGTTGCATCTGTGATCGTGGGCTTGTGGCGATGGAACCGCTCCGATTGGGTGGTTGTATGCGAAGGTGTTTTTTTAACGTGGTTTTATTTTATTTTTGATCAGTAATTTTTTTAACCACCACTTTTCTATGCGAACGGGCATTTTGTCACGTTTATATATGTATCCTGCGTGATAATAGAACTGCATTGGTTATAGTTCCGCACTGCATCGTCTACAATACAGAACTGCATTTTTGTCTACAGGTGCGTACTTCACCGTTTTTGCATGTCCTTGCTGCAAGCCCTGAAAAAAGTACAATGTATTCCGCAATTTTACGAGTTTTTCACTATGTTCTATGTCGTGTATTTATTCATGTAGGCAATCCGGAACTGGATTGCTATACCGTACTGCATCGTGTAAGAAAATGCACTGCATTTTTCTAGTGTTACGTACTGCATCTGGTTTTTTCCTGTACTTACTGCAGTCCCTGGTACGGGAGGGGTAGGGGAAGGGGGGGTTGCACCCCCCCCCCCCACTTATTTGTGAACTTATTGTTTTTTCTTAGTCGGCCTCTTTGGGCCTGTGTTCGGGTAGTGAAGACGCATTTTGGCCCAAGTCAGCCTGTGAGTACGGCTGGTTCCCGGTGCGTTGTGTGCGTCCTAATGTTTAGTCCCACCTCGCTCGCGGAAGGCGCACCCGACATGTTTATAAGCGCCGGCGAGGCCACCGTATTGAACTCCTCTGGTTACTTAGTTGGGCGCTTATACACGGCACTCGCTACTCTATGCTCTCTGACTTGTGGGCCCATGTGTGGCCGGACCCATGCATTGTGGCTCAGAACGACTCACCTTTTGTGGGCGCAGACCTATTACGAGACTGGCTAGGGCCGGTTGAACCTGGGTGGTCAATTTTGTTTTCTTTGTATTTTTCTGTCTTAAGTATTTTTTTTTCAATGTCGGGGCGTGCACTGCTTTTAGTAAATCATGCATTTTCAGACACAATGCAAACTCATCTCATCAAACAGGGAATAATTACCGACAGAATGCTCAAGAGATATGCTCTATGACGTGCTTACTTGTTTATGCAGTCACGGCTAGTATGTCCCATGTACTGCAAACCACCAGACATACGCGACAGCGTTGACATCATCTGAGCATGTGTGTGGTTGTCCAGTTGCATGTCTTTCACTAACTGGTCTATCAAAGGATCGTCTTTTTTGTGCGATTGCATGTGCAAAAGCATCCTGGGGCTTTCCAGCATCTTGTGATTGTGATTGAGGTGAACCATTTCTATCACAAATTTGCCATACTTCCTCTTTTTGACTCTAATTTTTGCCTTGCAGCCAATCCTTTTTGATGTCTTCTGTCGTATCCGGTTATAATCCGACACATTCTGCTTGTGTGTCCCTTCTCTTCAGCAGACAATGTAGGCATTTGTCCTGTGTTTTGCCCTCTTGCATATACCAAACCCTACACATCTTGCATAATTGTTGTAAAAGTCTCATGCCTTGTCATACATGGTGAACTTCATTCCAGCAGCAGGTACGAGGTTTAGCGGCATGTTTTTATGCAATGCTCTATGAGATAATCTGTTCTGTTCTATTTTTTAAATACGAGGAGTGCATATGAGTTTAATAAAGCATTGCAATGTTCCTAAGTTTTCAGAAGAATCCAATGTATTAGATGCTAGGTCAAACCTCACAAGAAATATCAGTGTGCACTGCAATGTTATCTGAATGGACTGCAACTATTTTTTTCAGAACATAAACTTACATGTGTGTAGAGTCATTCACCCGATGGTGTTTGCAGCTCGCCCGGTTGTATTAGACATGGCGGGGTTATAGCAGATCTGTGTAGTTGAGGATCTCGCGACGGCAATAGTGAGGAGGATTTGTACCTACTGTTGACTTCTGACCGAGGCACCGTTGGTGGTCGCAATTTCGAAGTTGATGCAGCAGGTCTGCTTGGAGCTCTGTTTTTCGGTGTAGCAGGTGGACGCTGAGCTCTGTTTCGGGGTGCAGCAGGTGGACGTGGTGGTAATCCAGTGTTGTGATGATGTCTCAGTGGATTGGTTTGAAAATTTTGGACCAGTGGCACATCACCAATCATAATCATCATCTGCTTCAACATCGTGTTCAACTGCATCATCATTTTCTGTTCGGACATGCTATCCAAACATAGTGAACTCGTGCTTATACTCTAGGTTGAGAACTGTTATTGGCTCATCTTCATCGTCATCATCTTCATCATCCCGTAGGTGAGTGCCTTCCCAGACGAATGTGAAATCATCGTCATCTTTGACTACATCTTCTTCGTGGAAAAAGTCTTCTTCCGGAGAGTACTGCACCCTGTTTGTTGTCGTGAAGAAACCTCGAGGAATCTCAGGGGTAACCCAGCCAGTATCTCTTTCAGAAGAAGCTCCACTCTTCTGAAAGTTGTTGTTCTCAGTTTTGTCAATTCTGGGCGGCATTTTGTGCTGAGCGTCATTTCCTGCACAGAAAATGACCGAGATGCATTGTCAGGTTAATTGAACAGAATCATGCGAACTGCAATGAGTTCGAAATGGTACTGCCGAAGTATTGCACGCTGACTGCATCACCCCGCAAGGTGAACTGAAGCAATCACACTGCATCGTTATCCGTAATGAACCTATACAAGTGTACTGTAGAACCGAGCAAGTGCACTGCATTTCCCCCCACAACGAACCGAAGCAACCGCACTGCATAGTTTTTGTAGGCGTACTGTACTTCTTGTACTGCTTTGTCTAGAATAACTAAACTGATATGGTTGAGGAAGTGTATTGCTTACCTCGTGTTGCAGTGATTTCTTGCGTTTGCAGGAGGAAGTTCCCTTCTCATTTGTCTGCACAACTTTCACATTCGCCCGTGCAGTCCACTTGCCCTTCAGAAGTTCTTGAGCGGTCTGGACGCTGCTCAAGGTGAACAGGGACGGAGGATTTTCTCTGAAGGTCGTTGCAGACTTATTCCAGGAAGCTGCCATGGATGAAGGAACCTTGCGCACAATCCTCCTTGCTCGAATTCGTTTGATGTCGAGGTAGCACCAATCCACATCTGATGAAGTACAGCTAATTGCAGGCCCGGAGGAGTTCGGTGGCGGCGCTTCCGAGTTGCTGCCATGGAAGAAGGCTGATATGTTGGTGGGGGAGGTGTCGCTCGGTGCCTGCCGTGGAAGAAGGCCGAGAGGCGACGGGCGGTGTCGCTGCCTGGCCGTCATCGCGGAAGAAGGCCGGGAGGGAAGGGGCGGCGTCGCTGCCGGCCGCCACCGCAGAAGAAGGCCGGGAGGGGAGGGGCGGTGGCGCTCCCAGGCCATCGCCGCGGAAGAAAGCGGGGAGGGGAGGGGCGGCATCGCTCCCATGCCGCCGCCACGGAAGAAGGCCTGGAGGGCAGGGGTGGTGGTGCTCCCAAGCCGCTGCCACGGAAGAAGTCCGGGAGGGGAGGGGCGGCGGCGCTCCCAGACCGCTGCCGCGGAAGAAGGCCGGGAGGGGAGGGGCGGCGGCGATCTGTTGGTGGTGTGTAGAATAAGGTTGGTGTTATTAGAATGAGAGTCTTAAGGGGTGTTATCATAATAGGCCCACCATCCTTGCTCGAATTGGTTTGATGTCGAGGCAGCACCAATCCACATCTGATGAAGTACAACTAATTGCAGACCCGGAGGAGTTCGGTGGCGGCGTTACCGAACTGCTGCCATGGAAGAAGGCCGATATGTTGGTGGGGGGGTGTCGCTCGGTGCCTGCCGCGGAACAAGGCGGAGAGGCGACGAGTGGCGTCGCTGCCTGGCCGTCGCCGCGGAAGAAGGCCGGGAGGGAAGGGGCGGCGTCGCTGCCGGCCGCCACCACGGAAGAAGGCCGGGAGGGGAGGGGCGATGGCGCTCCCAGGACGCCACACGGATGTATATATATATATATATATATATATATATATATATATATATATATATATATATATATATATATCCTCTTCTGTACTCCTGGGAGTATGTACTCTCGTTCTCAATATACCTCATATACGCATTAATTATACCTCTTTATTATTCTCAATATACTTCATTAAATATTCTAAGAGACCCCAATATGAGTTTTGTTGAAAAAATATCATCTGCGATGTACTTTTTGTAATATACTTTTTTCACATACAAACACATCAGTATATACGTAAACATTTAAAAATATGTAGACTCACATGAATTTTTTCATGGAACTCATTTTGGGGTATCTAATAATTACTAATGAAGTATATTAAAAATAATAAAGTGGTATAAAAGATTCATCTATGTGGTATATGAGAAGCGGGAGTACGTACTCCCAGGAGTACACAACCATTTTCCTATATATATATATATATATATATATATATATATATAGGGTGGGTCTATTCTAACAACACCCCTTAAGACCTTATTCTGCACCTCAAAATGCTTATTCTGCTAACACCCACCCCGACCCGTGCCCATCCCCACCTTCTTCCTTCCTCAAAACACACGCACCCAATCCCCCGATCCCCCACCTTCTTCCCCGTCGGGGCATCCACACCCACCTTCTTCCCCGCCGCCCCACCCCACCTTCTTCCTCACTGGGGACCCCGCACCCCCACCTTCTCCTTCTTCCCAGACGCCCCCCCACAACCCACGTTCATCCTTGCAGGCCCCCCACGCACCGGCCACCGTGGCCTCCAGCACCACCTCCACATCCACTGGCCGCCGGCCACCTTGCCTACCCCAGCGCGAGTCCTTCCCCTTTCCTATTCCTCCGCCTGGACCCCGGCGACTGACAGATCTGAGCCCCCTGCCCTCCCGCGCCTTCTCCATGGCCTCCTCCCCAGCCAGTGGCCGCACTCTTCAAGCCCGACCTCGCTGGAACCCCGCGGCAAACCCCGACCCCGACGGGATCCCACCCACCTCCAGTGGCTCGGACCACCATGCCTCCGCCACGAAACGGCCACCCACTGTCGCCCGGATCTGGCTACCCCGCGCCGCCCGACCCCACCCTCCAATGGATCTCGTCGACCCAATGATCCCCGGCGCACAAGGCCATCCCTGGAGGCTCCCACACCCCGGTGTGCAATGGTCCCTAGCACCCCTCGGATCCCGACGTGCCTTGCTCCCCGGATCCATGCTCTTCCACCCCCACTCCCCCTCCCGGTGTCCTTCTTCTTCCCCATCTCAAGCCCTCCCCTACCCACCTTCTTCCGCGGCGGCGACCCACTTCTTCCCCGTCGCAGGTCCTTCCCTCCCCTACCTACCTTCTTCCACTGCACCATGGGTTCTTCCCGAAAATCGCGGCACCACCCCGAGCCCGTCGCGCATCTGATCCACTCGTCAGCGGCGCACACGCAGTCCCCCCCACGACGGCGTGCAGTACGGCACTCGCGCTAGTGCATCCTGCTGGCTGCACCTACGCACGTCGACCATGAAGTTCCCAGGATGAAGACGTCGTGGAGCGTGGGGTGCAGCTCATTTTGTCTCATCACGCAGCTTGTTGCGGCTCAGGTTGCAGCTCATTTTAGTTCACTATGTTCTTCTATGCAACAAAAAAGGATGTGCAGCTTGGCGTTTGGGAGGAGCGAGATGTGCAGATCTGTTAGAGCAAGATGTGTAGCTTGCTGTACCTAATTTTAAATTTTAGTTTTGCTTTTGAAGAGTATCTTTGCAGTTAACTTTGTCATGTGCGAGTCTGTTGGCTATACAACTGTTCTGTTTTAATATTGTTTGCAATTCTTGTGTTGCAGTCCACTACATAAAGGGTGCAGTACACTTCGGCGACGCTGGGATTGCATCCAGGATTTGCAAAAACAAAAAAGAACTTAGTTTGCCACTGGAGATGGTCTAGTGTAGTTCAGCTGGGTGCCCCACGCGGTTCACACTTTGTTTTTCCATAGAATGGAGTTCGCTAGTAAAACCTTTGTTGATCATTATGTGTGAAAAAAAAAGATTAAACTAGAGCAAAGGGAATAGTGGATGCGGTTCACTACAATGTTAGTTTGGTTATGTAAAAATAATGAATGAATATGTATGTTTTGAAGCTCACTTTGTTCTCTCACGAAGTTCGCCATAAAAACTCCTTCGTGGTTTTCCGAAACAAAAACACTTCGAAAGGCAGCTCACTTCTCATTACATGTGGTTCACTTGCTCAGTCCTTGCAGTCCACTCGCCCGATCTATGCACGTAAAAAATATTGAGTTTGGAAAAATCTCAAGCGGTTCACTTTCGATAGTGTCGCGGCCCGTTTACGGTAGTTTCGAGGTTCACTTTTCGTAGTATTGCGGCTCACCAACACTCGGCATGAAGTGCACTTCACCTTGCTTGGGAAAAAAATACGATCCAAAAAAAGGAATCATGCAGTGCACTTGTCGGTCTGATGAAGTGCGGCTTTTCGTCCGATGCAGTGCGGTTTTCAGTCGGATGAAGTACCCATGTCGATTTTGGTGTCGCGAAAAATAGAGTGTCCGCATTTTAGTAAATTTAAAACGGCTCTTAAACCATAAGGAATTAGAGAGAGTGTTCTACATGAAAAAGTTGCATCTCGTTGATATCTTTCCAACGGCATATCATTTGAATCATTTCGATAACCGGTTTGTAAAAATTTCAAAAAAAAACGGCCGCTGCCACTCGTCCTCCGCCGCACGATTTTCAAAATTAACTTAAAACCGTAAGCAATCTCAAAACCATTCCTACATATGATAGTTGCACCTTGTCCATAGCTTTCCAACGACGTATTACACGCCTCATTTCAACAAACGGTTCAAAAACTAGAGCGAAAACAGTACCGAAAATTTGAAAAATTTTGAAAAACAGAATTCCGCGATTTAGTAAATTTGAAACTGCTCTTAAACCGTAATGAATTAGAGAAAGATTTATATACAAAAAAGATGCGCCTCGACGATATCTATCCAACGGCGTATAGTTTGCTTCATTCCGACAAGCGATTTAGAAAAAACGCGAAAAACGCCCGCTGCCACTCGTCATCCGCCGCACTATTTTCAAAACTGCCCTTAAACCGTGTAGAATCTCGAAAAGTGTTCAACATGTCGAAGTTGCGCATAATCCATAGCTTTTCAATGGTATATTACACGCCTCATTACGATAAATGGTTAAAAAATTAGAGCGAAAACAGTACCGAAAAAACACCGCGTGCAATTTTTTTCGACACGAAGTTCACTAGTCTCTATTGCAGTGCTCGTCGTCAAAATGATGCAGTGCGTTTCTGTTGAGCGTGCAGTGCCGAAGTGGTGTGCAGAATAACTATTCTGACAACACTTTCGCACTGCACGCTTAACGCAAGTGAATGTCATTGTTTGAACCAAGTGTGTTGCAATACTCACGCGAGTGAATTTCCGGTCGCAAAAAACTACAAGCTGTGTTTTTCGGTACTGTTTTTGCTCTAATTTTTTAGCCATTTATTGGAACGACGCGTGTAATATACCGTTGAGAAGCTATTAGTTAGGCGTAACTTCTCTATGTTGAACACTTTTTGAGATTCCTCACAGTTTAAGAGAAGTTTTGAAAACGGTGTGGCGCACGTCGAGTGGCAGCTAGCGTTTTTTTGCTTTTTTTAATAACCCGCTCATCAGGATGAAGCAATTGATACACCGTTGGAAAGATATCATCGAAGCGCATCTTTTTCATATCTATCATTTTCTCTAATTCATTATGGTTTAAGAGCAGTTTTAAATTTACTAAATCGCGAAATTTTGTATCTTTTTCATATCTACGATTCACTCTCTAATTCGTTTTTTCGTAAAAAATTTCAAACTGCTCGCCGGAATGATGCAAATGATACATCATTGGAAAGATATCGACGAGGTCAAATTTTTCATATAGAACACTCTTTTTAGTTCCTTACGGTTTAGGAGCAGTTTTGATTTTACCGAAACGCGGACACTGTTTTTCGCGAACCCAAATTCGTCGAGTGTAATTCATTCGAGAGAAAACCACATTGCTTCAGATAGAAAACCGCACTGCATACGAGGGTAAAGCAAACTGCATGTATTCTTTTGTCTTTTTTTATAAAAAAAATTATGAACAAGAGTGAATCGTAGAGATAAGGGCAAGTGAAGTGAATGGCAACACTCTTGAAGGTGATCCACAACACTCTTGAGAGTGAACATCGGTACTTTTTTTTACTAGTTTAAATGTCTTTCAACTAACACAACATAAACTTTTTACATACTTTTTTTGAAGTGAAGTGTACTTCAAAGTCCTTCGGAGTGGACATTTTTTTAGACCGAAGTGCATTGCAGTTTCCTCTTTATTTTTTCTCTATAGAGTTTTGTTTTCCCATAGTGCACTGCATATATTATTTTGGTTAATGAAATATGCACTGCTGGGACGACTGAAGTGCACTGCGGTTTCCTCTTATTTTTTCTCTATAGAGTTTGGTTTTCCCATAGTGCACTACATATATTATTTTTTGGCTAACGAAATATGCACTGCTGGGATGACCGAAGTGCACTGCAGTTTCCTATTTATTTTTTCTCTATAGAGTTTGGTTCTCCCATAGTGCACTGCATATATTATTTTGGTTAATGAAATATGCAATGCTGGGACGACCAAAGTGCACTGCAGTTTCCTCTTTATTTTTTCTCTAGAGTTTGGTTTTCCCATAGTGCACTGCATATATTATTTTGGTTAATGAAATATGCACTGCTGGGACGAGGCGAGTGGACTACATGGGTAATTGTTTTTCCAACAAATGGAAAACATGGGTGTAGTGGGCTGCATCGAACTGCACTAGACGAAACTTAAACAAAAACAAAATAGAGTTAAAAGAGTTCACTTGTGAAAGAGGCTTTCCAACAATATGCACTGAATTTTATGAACTTCTGTTCTTCAAGTACACAACTCTTCCAAGTTCACTGCTGAATTCCACTAGCGAATAGAAGTCCACTTATCCTGCAATAGAAATTAAGATGAACGGAGGAACGGCCAATAGCGAACTGAAGTCCACTTATTTTTGCTCCAAAAAAAACACTAGAACATGACTTCAGTACCGAAATGCTCCAGCAACACTCTTGGGCTGCTCGTGTACTGCTTGCCCTCAGCGGATAACAGCAGGGAGGGGAGCAGAGGAGGGGGGATCCCGTGCCGGTGTGGTGGTGGCCTGCGCCTGCGACGAAAGGAGGCCAGAGGCGTCCCTTGATCGAGGCAGCAGGTAGCTGCCCCGCTGCACTTCATGCCCCGACCTGCCGCACTGCATGCGCCAGAAAACTACACTGCGTCTCCAGTGCAAGCGCTGTCCAGGCATCCCATGTCGCTGACTAGCTCCCTTTCTCGCCACCAAGCACTGCATTGCAGCGCACACTGCACTTCATGCTTCTTCCCCGGTGTTGGAGCCCCTAGCCGGAGAACTGGAGGCCGCCGCACGATCCGAGGATGAGGATGGGGGGATCCAAGAAGGGGCAGGCCGGATCCCGTGGCTACAGGCGCACTGTTGAAGTGGAGGCAGGGATCCGCCGACTGTACGCGTTGTGCCACCGACGGGGACGATCCCAAGTCTGACTGAGAGGGAGGTCGACTGGGTCTTTTGCTGTGCCACCCAAATCAATTGAGGAGCCCCACCGTGCCGGAGTCGATGAATGAGTACTGGAGGCAGATTGCTCGATTTGGTCGAGGGACAGACTACGGTGGCTCGATCCGCAAGAATACGGGCGGCGGCATGGGATCTCGGAGTTGGACGAGAAAGGAAGAGGGAGGGTGGATAGGAGGAGGCAGTAGTAGAAGGTGACAAGAGGAGGGACTTCATGGCCAGGGCTCACAGGGACTCGCTGTTAGGGCGGTGCGGCGGCCATGAATCTAGGGACGGGGAGTTGCTTGGGCGGGGAGGATGGTGGTGCGTTGGGGAAGGAGGTTGGAGCAGCGGGGAGGTACCCAGGAGATAGTAGCAAGGGGTGTGGGGCATCGGCCAGCATGGTGGCCCGGCAGCGAAGAAGGTGGGAATGAGAGGGAATGGGGGCGGTTCACGCGGTGGTGCTGGCGTTGGACGGGGCTGGGGTTGACCGGGAGAAGATAGTAGATAAGGTCTAAAAATTTTAATCATGTATGTAAATGTTTCTAACCAATATCAACAATGTTTTATATGTATACAAAAATGTACAATGTGTAAAAACAAATATAGACATCAAAATGTATGTATGAAAAGATGTTTTTTTTGTTGGGAATATATAAAAATATGTTACTCATGTATTTCAAAAAAATTAAACATATATAAACAATATGTACAATGTATCTTAAAAAATGTAGACATGTGTTCAAAATATTAGACATGAAAATATTTATTAAATTTTTTAATGATGTAACTAAAAATTGTTTTATATCTATGAAAAATATTTCTTGTGTACACAAATTTTTTCATAAAATGTGGTCTAATATTCTTGAAAAATGGAGAAGTTTTATTTTACAGCAAATATTTGTTAAGTTCTTCACAAAAACTCATTTTGGGAACTCGAAAAATGGAAACTGAATATGCGGAAATTTTTGTTTTTCAAGAGAGGTGGATAAAAAACTTTTTACACCCAACCATTTGGTCAATTGTACATAAAATATGGCCTAGTATTTTATAAATTTTATTTGGTCCAATTTTGCAACAAATATATGGTAAGTTCTTCACAAAAAAAACCTCATTTTGGGCACTAAAAATGGAAAATTGTTTTTTTGTCCAAAGAAAATAAAACCTCCCTTAGAAAACAATGTTCGTCATTGTAAGATGTACCCTTGTGCACTATATAAGATCATTTGAACAAACTATGCCATGAATGTGGCCATAATATTGATCATTTGTCTTGAAAGTCATAGATCTCCACACGTGATCTCCACACATGAATGTGGCCACATATAATGACACAATGCGAAGGTTTTCAATTTTTTTGATTTTTTTTGAATTTTTCATGCAAGTTTCAAAATGCTGTCAAAACGGCGTGCGTGACCATTCCTAGCTACTGGTTGAATTTGGAATTTTTTTGGTGTTACTGTAATTAAATAGATACTTATGTACCTAGATATGATTTTTGGACAAAATAAAGAGCAAACTATGAGACAACCATAGTTCAAATTTGACCCACTTCCCACTGAATCGGCGGAAATTTGTCTTTTTTGTGAGAGGTGGATCAATAATTTATGACACCCAACCATTTGGTCAATTGTGCATTAAACATGTCCTAATATTTTATAAAACTTATTTGGTCCAATTTTGCAAGAAATATATGGTAGGTCCTCCACAAAAAAACTCATTTTGGGCATTTAGAAAATGGAAAATGAATTTTTCATCCAAAGAAAATGAAAAGTCCCTTTGGCAATATTGTTTTCCATTCCAAGATTCGCCCTTGTGCACAATATGAGATCATTTTAACAAACTATGCCACGAATGTGGCCATAAGATTGATCATTTGGCTTGAAACCCATGAATCTTCACTCAAGATAGCTCATTTCTGAGAACATTTTTTTAAAATTTGTTGCATTACAAGTTTAATTTTTTTCTTGGTAACTTGGCCACATAGAATGACACAATGTGAAGTTTTTCAATTATTTTTATTTTAAAAAAAATTGCATTCCCGTTTCAAAATGCGGTCAAAACGGCGTGCATGACCGTTCCTAGCTAGTGGTTGAATCTTGGAAAACTTTTGGTGTTTCCATAATTAAATAGATACTTATGTACCTAGAAATGATTTTTGGAAAATATAAAGAGCAAAGTATGAGACAGCCGCAGTTCAAATTTGACCCACTTCCCACTAAATTGGCGGAAATTTGTCTTTTTTGCGAGAGGTGGATCAATACTTTTGACACCCAACCATTTGGTCAATTGTGCATTAAACATGTCCTGATATTTTATAAAATTTATTTGGTCCAATTTTACAAGAAATATATGGTAGGTCCTTCACAAAAAAAAACTCATTTTGGGCATTCAAAAAATAAAAAATGAATTTTTCGTCCAAAGAAAATTAAAACTCCCTTAACCAATATTTTTTGCCATTCCAAGATGCACCCTTGTGCACAATATGAGATCATTTAACAAACTATGACATGATGTGGCCATAAGATTGATCATTTGGCTTGAAAGCCATGAATCTTCACTCAAGATAGCTCATTTCCGAGAACATTTTTTAAAATAATTGCCGTATTAAAAATTTATTATTTTTCCTGGTAACTTGGCCACATATAATGAAACAATGCGAAGGTTTTCAAAAATTTAGATTTAAAAAAAAAATCATGCCGGTTCCAAAATGCGGTCAAAACGGCGTGCATGACCGTTCCTAGCGAGTGGTTGAATCTTGGAAAACTTTTGGTGTTTCTCTAATTAAATAGATACTTATGTACCTAGACATGCTTTTGGGAAAAAATAAAGAGCAAACTCTAAGGCATCTGCAGTTCAAATTTGACCCTTCCTACTGAATTGGCGGAAATTTGTCTTTTTCATGAGAGGTGGATCAATACTTTTGACACCCAACCATTTGGTCAATTGTGCATTAAATATGTACTAATATTTTGTAAAATTTATTTGGTCCAATTTTGCAAGAAAAATATATGGTAGGTCCTCCACAAAAAAACTCATTTTGGGCATTCAAAAAATGGAAAATGAATTTTTCGTCCAAAGAAAATGAAAACTCCCTTTGGAAATATTGTTTGCCATTCCAAGATGCACCCTTGTGCACAATATGAGATCATTTTAACAAACTATGCCATGAATGTGGCCATAAGGTTGATCATTTGGCTTGAAACCCATGAATCTTCACTCAAGATAGCTCATTTCTGAGAATATTTTTAAAAAATTGTCGTATTACAAGTTTATTATTTTTCTTGGTAACTTGGCCACATATAATGACACAATGCGAAGGTTTTCAATTTTTTTTATTTTTGTTTTTAAATTTTTCATGCACATTTCAAAAATGGGGTCAAAACAACGTGCATGACCATTCGTAGCTAGTGGTTGAATCTTGGAAAACTTTTGGTGTTTCTCTAATTAAATAGATACTTATGTACCTTAAAATGATTTTTGGAAAATATAAAGAGCAAACTATGAGACAGCCGCAGTTCAAATTTGACCCACTTCCCACTAATTCGGCGGAAATTTGTCTTTTCGCAAGAGGTGGATCAATACTTTTGACACCCAACCATTTGGTCAATTGTGCATTAAACATGTCCTGATATTTTACAAAATTTATTTGGTCCAATTTTGCAAGAAATATATGGTAGGTCCTTCACAAAAAAACTCATTTTGGGCATTCAGAAAATGAAAAATGAATTTTTCGTCCAAAGAAAATGAAAACGCCCTTAGGCAATATTGTTTGCCATTCCAAGATGCACCCGTTTGCACAACATGAGATCATTTAACAAACTATGACATGAATGTGGCCATAAGATTGATCATTTGGCTTGAAAGCCATGAATCTTCACTCAAGATAGCTCATTTATGAGAACATGTTTTAAAGGAATTGTCGTATTACAAGTTTATTATTTCTCCTGGTAACTTGGGCACATATAATGACACAAGGCGAAGGTTTTCAAATTTTTTATTTTTTTTTATTTTTCATGCCCGTTGCAAAATGCGGTCGAAATGGCGTGCATGACCGTTCCTAGATAGTGGTTGAATCTTGGAAAACTTTTGGTGTTTCTCTAATTAAATAGATACTTATGTACCTAGAAATGATTTTTGGAAAAAATAAAGAGCAAACTATGAGGCAGCCCCAGTTCAAATTTGACCCCACTTCCTACTGAATTGGCGGAAATTTGTCTTATTCATGAGAGATGGGCAATACTTTTGACACCCAACCATTTGGTCAATTGTGCATTAAACATGGCCTAATATTTTATAAAATTGATTTGTTCCAATTTTGTAAGAAATATATGTTAGGTCCTTCACAAAAAAACTCATTTTGGGCATTCGGAAAATGGAAAATGAATTTTTCGTCCAAAGAAAATAAAAACTCCCTTTGGCAATATTGTTTGCCATTCGAATATGCACCCTTGTGCATAATATGAGATAATTCTAACAAACTATGCCATGAATGTGGCCATAAGATTGATCATTTGCCTTGAAAGCCATGAATCTTCACACATGATATCTCATTTCTGAGAACACTTTTTTAAAAGAATTGTCATATTACAAGTTTATTATTTATCCTGGTAACTTGGCCACATATAATGACACAATGCGAAAGTTTTCAAATTTTTTTATTTTTTTTTAATTTTTCATGCCCGTTTCAAAATGCGGTCAAAATGGAGTGCATGACCGTTCCTAGCTAGTGGTTGAATTTTGGAAAACTTTTGGTGTTTCTCTAATTAAATAGATGCTTATGTACATAGAAACTATTTTTGGAAAAAATAAAGAGCAAACTATGAGGTAGCCGCAGTTCAAATTTGACCCACTTCCTACTGAATCAGCGGAAATTTGTCTTTTCACGAGAGGTGGATCAATACTTTTGACACCCAACCATTTGGTAAATTGTGCATTAAACATGGCCTAATATTTTATAAAATTGATTTGGTCCAATTTTGCAAGAAATATATGGTAGGTCCTTTAGAAAAAACTCATTTTGGACATTCAAAAAATGGAAAATTAATTTTATATCCAAAGAAAATGAAAACTCCCTTAGGAAATATTGTTTTCCATTCCAAGATGCACCATTGTGCAAAATATGAGATCATTTTGACAAGCTATGCGATGAATGTGGCAATAAGATTGATCATTTGGCTTGAAAGCCATGAATCTTCACATATGATAGCTCATTTCTGAGAACATTTTTTTAAAAGAATTGTCGTATCACAAGTTTATTATTTTTCATGGTAACTTGGTCACATGTAATGACACAATGCGAAGGTTTTCCAATTTTTTGATTTTTTTGAATTTTTAATGCCCATTTCAAAATGCGGACAAAACGGCGGGCATGACCGTTCCTAGCTAGTGGTTGAATCTTGGATTTTTTTTGGTGTTTCTCTGATTAAATAGATACTTTTGCACCTAAAATGATTTTTTGTAAAAAATAAAGAGCAAACTATGAGGCAGCCGCATTTCAAACTTGACCCCCTTCCAATTGAACTTGCGGAAATTTGTCTCTTTCATGAGAGGTGGATCAACTCTTTGGACTCACTCATTTTTTGAAAAGTTTGAGACATGCGAACTATGTCTATTGGTATATACACATGAAGAAACTCCATGCAGATGGATCGTTCGGACTCACTTGATTTTAATCACTTGAGACATGCAAATCATACCACATGGGCAAGATCACTGAAAGGCCTCGTTTTCAATGAGATGGAACAAGAATGCAACTTGTTGGAAGTAATACATTTTGATGTGTGCAGTCCTATGAGTGCTAAGGCACGTAGTGGATTTTGTTGTGTTCTTACTTCACAGATGATTTGAGTAGATGCTAAGTATATTTACTTGATGAAACACAAGTCTGAGTTATTGAAAGGTTCAAGTAATTTCAGAGTGAAGTTGAAGATCATCGTGACAAGAGGAAAAATGTCTATGATATGATCATAGAGATGAATATCTGAGTTACGAGTTTGGTACACAATTGAGATATTGTGGAAATTGTTTCAATACCGCCTGGAACACCATCATCTGATGGTGTGTCCGAACATCATAGCTGCACCCTATTGGATATGGTGCATACCAAGATGTCTCTTATCAAATTACCACTATAGTTTATGGGTTAGGCATTACAGACAACCGCATTCACTTTAAATAGGGCACCACGTAATTCTATTGAGATGACACCATATGAACTATGGTTTAGAGAAACCTAAGTTGTCGTTTCTTAAAAGTTTGGGGCTGCAATGCTTATGTAAAAAAGTTTTAGCCTGATAAGCTCGAACCCAAAGCGGATAAATGCATCTTCATAGGACACCCAAACAGATGGGTATACCTCCTGTCTCAGATCCGGAAGCATGAGTGATTGTTTCTAGAAACGGGTCCTTTCCCGAGGAAAAGTTTCTCTTGAAAGAATTGAGTGGGAGGAAGATAGAACTTGATAAGGTCGTTGAACCTTCACTTCAACCAGAGAGTAGCGCGGCACAGAAAGATGTTTTTGTGGCACCTACGTCAGTTGAAGAGGAAGCTAATGATGATGATCATGAAGCTTCAGATCAAGTTACTGTCGAACCTGGAGGTCGACAAGGGTACGTACAACTTCTGAGTGGTATAGTAATCCTGTCTTAGAGGTCACGTTGATAGACAACAATGAACCTATGAGCTATGGAGAAGCGACGGTGGGCCCGGATTCCAACAAATGGCTCAAGGCCATAAAATCCGAGAGAGGATCCATGTATGAAAACAAAGTGTAGACTTTGGAAGAACTACTTGATGGTCGTAAGGTTATTGGGTACAGATGGATTCTAAAAGGGAATATAGGCAATGATGGTATGTGTCACCATTAAGAAAGCTCGACTTGTCGCTGAGATGTTTTCTAACAAGTTCAAGGAGTTGACTACGATGAGACTTTCTCACTCGTAGCGATGCTAAGAGTCTGTTGGAATTATATTAGCAGTTACTGCATTATTTATGAAATCTTGCAGATAGGATGTCAAAACATTGTTTCCTCGACAATTTTCTTGAGGAAAGGTTGTATGCGATACAACCAGAAGGTTTTTTCAATCCTAAAATATGCTAACAAGTATGCAAAGCTCCAGCGATCCTTCTAAGGACTGGAGTAAGCATCTCGGAGTTGGAATATATCCTTTGATGAGATGATCAAAGATTTTGGGTTTATACAAAGTTTATGAGAAACTTATATTTTCCAAAGAAGTGAGTGGGAGCACTATAGAATTTCTGATGAGTATATGTTGTTGACATATTGTTGATCAGAAATGATGTAGAATTTCTGGAAAGCATATAGGGTTATTTGAAAAGTGTTTTTCAATGGAAAACCTGGATTAAGCTACATGAACATTGAGCATCAAGATCTGTAAGGATAGATCAAAATCGCTTGATAGTACTTTCAAATGAATACATACCGTGACAAGATTTTGAAGGAGTCCAAAATAGATCGGGAAAGAAGGAGTTCTTGGCTATGTTATAAGGTGTGAGTATTGAGTAAGACTCAAGACCTGACCATGATAGAGGAGAGAGAAAGGACGAAGGTCGTCCCCTATACTCTACTGTATGTTGTGCTGTGTACCGCACCAGAAGTGTGCCTTGCCATGAGTCTATCAAGGGGTACAAGAGTGATCCAGGAATGGATCACTGGACAACGGTCAAAGTTATCCTTGTATTTTTGGGTTTTTGGAATAATAGATCTGAAAACAATATGATAAAAGATAGACCTGGGGGCCGTAGATTTCACTGGTGGCTTCTCTCGAGGAAATAGCATACGGTGGGTAAACAAATTATTGTTGGGCAATTGATAGAAGAACAAATAACTATGACAATATCCAAGGCAATGATCATGTATATAGGCATCACGTCCAAGATTAGTAGACTGACTCCTGCCTGCATCTACTACTATTACTCCACACATCGACCGCTATCCAACATGCATCTAGTGTATTAAGTTCATGGAGAAACAGAGTAATGCAATAAGAACAATGACATGATGTAGACAAGGTCTATTCATGTAGGAATGGACCCCATCTTTTTATCCTTAATAGCAACGATACATATGTGCCTTGCTACCCCTTCAATCACTAGGTGAGGACACCGCAGGATCGAACCCATTACAAAGCACCTCTCCGCATTGCAAGAAAAATCAATCTAGTTGGCCTAACTAAACCAAAGATTCGGAGAAGAAACACAAGGCTATAACAATCATGCATATAAGAGAACAAGGAAAACTCAAATAATATTCATGGATAGATCTGATCATAAACTCAAACTTCATCGTATCCCAACAAACACACCGCAAAAAGGCATTACATCAAATAGATCTCCAAGAACATCGAGGAGAACATTGTATTGAGAATCAAAAAGAGAGAAGAAACCATCTAGCTACTGCCTACAGACCCGTAGGTCTATGGTGAACTACTCACACATCATTGGAGGAGCACCAATGAGGATTATGAACCCCTCCATGATTGTGTTCCCCTCCGATAGAGTGCCGGAATAGGGTTCTATATTGTATCTTGTGGTTTTGGAACTTGCAGCGGCTGGAATTGTGTTTCGATCGCTCCCTTAGGGGTTCTAGAATATCTAAGTATTTATATAGCTGAGAGGCGGTGCAACGAAGCTCCATGGGCCCCACCACCCATCAGGGCACACGTGGGGCCTCTGGCGCGCCCTGGATGGTTGTGGGCCCCATGGACATTCCCTCGTCCATTTCCTTGGCTCCCAAGTTGTCTTATGGTCCAAAACAAATCTCCAAAAAGTTTTGCTGCATTTGGACTCCGTTGATATGGATATTTTGCGAAGCAAAAAACAGCAACTGGCACTGGGCACTATGTCAATAGGTTAGTCCCGAAAAATGATATAAATTTGCTATAAAATGAATGTAAAACATCCAAGAATGATAATATAACAGCATGGAACAATAAAAAAATATAGATACGTTGGAGACGTGATGAGGACATCAATACCATTGTTACACCCACAACCCCTGCTGCTATACATACTGGACCAATTACTAGAGCTCGTGCACGCCAATTAAATTACCACATACTTCCGTTTCTTGGTAATGATTCTAATGTTCATGAGAATATGATGCTGCCTAAATTGGATACATTTGTTTTGCTTACAAATGAAGGGCCTAGCTTGGAGAAGAATGAACATTGGAGCAAGAACAAGCATGGAGATGATGGCATGCGCAAGGGGAACAAGAACGGAGTTATAAGTGATGATTTCAGGATGTTGAAGCCACCATAATGAGTGCATGAAGCCTTGGACGAAATATACAAGATGCTACTTCAAAACTTTCATCCAGAGGCTATTCTAGGTGCCGCGTCACCTTATTATCGGACCAGGCCCATGTAATTTCGAAATACTTGAGTATAGGCTATTTTTAGAGTCCGTATGTGTGGGGAAACAAGAGATAGGGTTGGTTTCAGACCCCTTCCCCAAGGGCCACGAAATTCCGCCCTCTACCTCCATATATACAACCCTTAGGGCGTCGTTTAGACTTTGAGTTTTGTTTAGATTAAAAGTTTGCCATAGCTGCAACTTCGCGTACTTCATTTGTGTTCATTGACCAGACAAAGGCGTCACAGAACCCCACCTTCATTAATAAAGCTTTCCTCTATTATTCGCAATATCCAGATTGCAATCTTAGTTTCTTGCTTGTTCTTTGTTTGCTTGCAGGAAATAGACCTTCGTGGTCAGGTTGATCGTGCTCCGTCGTGGTCAATAACCTCTCGGAGTTGGTTTAGCAATTGCTAAGGCACGACGTCCTCACACGTTCATAGTCGGATCATCAAAGTCGACTTCCACCAAAACGATAGCCACCATCTCATCGAAAGACGGGACACCTTTGCCTCTATCAAGTGGTATCAGATTTCTAGGTTGCTCGGTGAGATTTTACAGTTTTTCATAGTTTAGATCGAGTCTGTTCTTCATACCTATAGTCCACGAAAAAGCCACACACAAAAATTAGGGTTAGTTCATCCTATCTGAACCAGTCTGAGCCATTGCATAGTCTTTTCAGTATTTTGCTTTGTTGAATTTGCGGTTGCATCGTCGTGTCTAGTTGCTGGTCTTAGCGTCTAGTCTTTTACGGGTTTTCACGCCGCTGCCGCACCATCAATATCCGCAGTCATATACCACCACCACACCAGATCCATCATCCGCTGTCGTATACTACCACCACACCAGATACATTGCCCCTGCCATCTACCATCATCGTTTATCCGCCACCACTCCGAGTCCATCTCATATTAGGTTTACTTTCGAGATCTATTTATTTCCAGATTTGTGTTTCCTTGTCTGAGTAGGTTTCAGATTCCAGCAATCTTTTGCCATTCGTAAAAGAGGTTGGTTTCCAAAAAAAAAGAGTCCGGAAACCACCCTCCATTTAGGCCCAAAAATGCACTTGACAAAAAAAATTCTGGCTATCCTATTTTTAGGTGTTTCCAAGCGTATTGAGATAGTCGTTGTTATAGAAAAAAAATTGACCAGTTTCTAGTTTTTGGGTTGGGCAATCAAAAAAAAAATTGGTCAAAAAAATTTCGTTTCTATCCTGTTATCTTGACTTGGGAAGAGTTTTGAGACACTCGCCATTATAGTGATTTTCGGCAAAAAAAAGAGCGAAAAAAAATTCAGAGTGTGCTTCTCCCTTGTTTCCGTGCAGCGTCGTGATTTTGTTAGTGTTCTAGGCTCGCGTCTCTAGCACAGTCTAGCCTAGGACCAGCACAGTACCGTCGTTGAGCGTTTATTCAACTTTGCATCTCTGAATTGATTATTGTTGACCCTTTTTGCTACCATATTATAAGCCTTCCCAGCTCCACATACATCTACGTCGTGCGTTTGACTCTCCCTGGTAATCGCTCTATCCAAGCTTTGAGAGTTTTGACTACAATGGTTGCCGATCACCACCTGCTACTGGGTAAGAACTGGTAAGAATTTGAGATTCACTTGACGGATTTGTGACACCCCACCACCACCATATTCCAGGAGTCTGTAGGATAATATTCTTGTCTGTTTCTATTGCTGCTAACTATGGCAGGAACACAAGCCGACGAGATTAACTGGGAGAACATGACGAACAAGGAGCTTCATGATAAGTTTCATCAAATGTTGGGTCAACAGGTGGAAGACGTGATGGTCAGCTTTGGAAAGGCAATGGAGAAGATGGATAACATTGAGAAGTCAATTGACACCAAGTTGGACGCCAAGTTTGATGAATTACTCAAACGTCTCCCACAACCAGCTCTACGCCGCTATAAAGTAGGGCAAGCACAACGTGTTCCTATTGAGCCAGGACAAAATTCTAGGGCCGCTGCTACAGCTGTTGGTGCTTCTGTAGCTCATGCTGCTACTGCAGAGGTGGAGGACTATTACGAGGATGAGGTTGATCAAAATCAGAACTACGTGCAGCCACCAGCACCACCACCAGCAGGTCGACCTCAGGTATATATTCGCAACGGTAGGCCTGCACCACCACTTCAGGTACGAGATCATGACCATGTTCCTAAACTGAAATTGAATATTCCACCATTTGAGGGTAGATATGTTCCTAATGTATATCTTACTTGGGAGTTAGAAACTGAACAACATTTTACATGTTTACAATATCCCGAGGAGAGACGGGTTGCTGTTGTTGTTTGTGATTTCACTAGTTTTGCATGTGTATGGTGGTCTGAACATTGTAGATTATCCTATTCCAGCTACTTGGGCTGCTTTGAAAACTGCTACGCGTACTCGTTGGGTTCCACCATATTATCAACGTGAATTACTTCAAAAACTGCAGCGTTTGAGAGAAGGGAAAAATTCTGTAGAAGAATATTATCAGGAATTACAAACTGGCATGATTAGATGTGGTATTGTTGAGGAGAATGAAGCTATGCTTGCATGTTTTATGGGTGGATTAAATAGAGAGATTCAGACCATTCTAGAGTATAAGGAGTATACTAATATCACTCGTTTATTCCATCTTGCTTGTAAAGCTGAACGTGAAGTGCAGGATCGACAAGCATTGGCACGAACTAACTTTTCTGCAGGTCGACCTTCATCATGGGCACCTCGTGCATCCTCTACTTCCACTGCACCAGCACCTCCATCAGCTGCCACCTCCAGCCATGATACAAGAAAGCAGGCACAACCAACACTATCTGCCAAGAGCACACCTACCGGGCCTGCACAGAGCTCTTCTCTTCCATGGCATCAACAGGGCACACACGTGATATTATTTGTCGTTGTTGTAAGGAAAGAGGACATTATGCGCGAGAATGCAAATCTCAGGGTGTGATGATTACTACTGAGGATGGTGGGTATGAATCAGCTAGTGACTATGATGAGGAGACTTTGGCTCTTATTACATGTGAAGAACACGGTGGAGATGATTCTAATCATGAGACGCAATACATGGCTCCTAAAGACGCTGACATGTATGAATGTTTAGTTGCTCAACGTGTTTTGAGTGTGCATGTCACACAAGCTGAGCAAAATCAGAGGCATACTTTGTTCCATACAAAGGGAGTTGTGAAGGAACGTTCTGTGTGGGTCATCATTGATGGAGGGAGCTGCAACAACTTGGCTATCATGGAGATGGTGGAGAAGCTATCTCTCACCACAAGACCACATCCACATCCTTACTACATCCAATGGTTCAACAATAGCGACAAGGTTAAGGTAACACGTATTGTTCGTGTGCATTTTAGTATCTCTACATATGCCAATTATGTTGATTGTGATGTGGTACCTACGCAAGCATGTTCCTTATTACTTGGTCGACCATGGAAATTTGATAAAAATTCTGTACACCATGGTAGAAACAATCAGTATACTCTTGTTCATAAGGATAAAAATATTACATTGCTTCCTATGACTCCTGATTCCATTTTGAAAGATGATATTAATAGAGCTAATAAAGCAAAACAGGAGAAGAATAAGAGTGAAAATCAGATTGTGGCAAAAGAATTTGAGCAACAAATGAAGCCTAATAATAAACCATCTAGTGTTGCTTCTAAAATTAAATTGAAAAGTGCATGTTTATTTGCCACCAAATCTGATATTGATGAGCTAGATTTCAGCAAATATGTTTGCTAAGCTTTTGTGTGCAAAGAGGCATTATTTTCATTCGAGGACGTGCCTTCCTCTTTGCCTCCTGCTGTCACTAACATTTTGCAGGAGTTCGCTGACGTCTTTCCACAAGACGTGCCACCGGGATTACCGCCTATTCGAGGGATTGAGCATCAGATTGACTTAATTCCTGGTGCTTCACTGCCAAACCATGTGCCATACCGTACCAATCCAGAGGAGACGAAGGAGATTATGCGTCAAGTACAGGAGCTTCTTGACAAAGGTTATATATGAGAATCCCTTAGTCCGTGTGCTGTTCCTATGATTCTAGTGCCGAAAAAGGATGGTACATCGTGTATGTGTGTTGATTGTAGAGGCATTAATAATATTACTATTCGTTATCGTCATCCTATTCCTAGGCTAGATGATATGCTTGATGAATTGAGTGGCTCTACAATATTCTCCAAAGTTGATTTGCATAGTGGATACCATCAAATTCGTATGAAATTGGGGGATGAATGGAAAACAACATTTAAAACTAAGTTTGGATTATATGAGTGGTTAGTCATGCCTTTTGGGTTAACTAATGCACCTAGTACTTTCATGAGATTAATGAACGAAGTTTTACGTGCTTTCTTTGGACGATTTGTGGTAGTCTATTTTGAAAATATACTGATTTATAGCAGATCTTTGGAGGAACATTTGGAACATTTACGTGCTATTTTTATTGCTCTACGTGATGCACGTTTGTTTGGTAACCTTGGGAAGTCCGTTGCACCGACCGAGTGTCTTTTCTTGGCTATGTTGTTACTCCATAGGGAATTGAAGTTGATAAAGCCAAGATTGAAGCTATTGAGAGTTGGCCGCAGCCCAAAACGGTCACACAAGTGAGGAGTTTTCTTGGCCTCGCTGGATTCTATAGGCGTTTTGTGAGAGTAGCACCATTGCTGCACCCCTCAATGAGCTTACAAAGACGAATGTGCCTTTTGTTTGGGGTACCGCACAGGAAGAAGCCTTCACGGTGTTGAAAGATAAGTTGACACATGCTCCTTTACTCCAACTTCCTGATTTTAATAAGACATTTGAGCTTGAATGTGATGCTAGTGGAATTGGATTAGGAGGTGTGTTATTACAAGATGGAAAACCTGTTGCATACTTTTCTAAAAAATTGAGTGGGCCTAGTCTGAATTAGTCTACTTATGATAAAGAATTATATGCTCTTGTTCAGACTTTAGAAACATGGCAACATTATTTATGGCCCAAAGAATTTGTTATACATTTTGATCATGAATCTTTGAAACATATTAAAAGTCAAGCTAAACTGAATCGTAGACATGCTAAATGGGTTGAATTCATTGAGACTTTCCCTTATGTCATTAAACACAAGAAGGGTAAAGAAAATGTTATTGCTGATGAATTGTCGTGTCGCTATACTATGATTTCACAACTTGACTTCAAAATATTTGGTTTGGAGACCATCAAAGATCAATATGTGCATGATGCTGATTTTAAAGATGTCTTGCAGAATTGTAACAAAGGTAGAACATGGAACAAGTTCATTGTTAATGATGGATTTGTGTTCCGTGCTAACAAGCTATGCATTCCAGCTAGCTCCGTTTGTATTTTTTATTGCAGGAGGCGCATGGAGGAGATTAATGGGACACTTTGGCGTGAATAAGATGGAGGACGTACTTGCTACACATTTCTTTTGGCCAAAGATGAGACGGGATGTTGAGCGCTTTGTTGCTCGCTGCACTACATGTCAAAAAGCTAAGTCACGACTCAATCCTCATGGTTTATATATGCCTTTGCCTGTACCTAGTGTTCCTTGGGAGGATATATCTATGGACTTTGTTTTAGGTTTACCTCGAACAAAGAAGGGGAGGGATAGCATATTTGTTGTCGTTGGTAGATTCTCGAAAATGGCACACTTTATACCATGTCATAAAAGCGAAGATGATGTTAATGTTGTTGATTTGTTCTTTCGTGAAATTATTCGCTTGCATGGTGTGCCAAATACTATTGTTTAAGATCGTGATACTAAATTTCTTTGCCACTTTTGGAGATGTTTATGGGCTAAGTTGGGGACTAAACTACTTTTTAGTACTACTTGTCACCCCCAAACTCATGGACAAACTGAAGTAGTCAATAGAACATTGTGTACTATGCTTAGGGTGTTTTGAAGAACAATAAGAAAATGTGGGAAGAATGCTTGCCTCATATTGAATTTGCTTATAATCATTCATTGCATTCTACTACTAAGATGTGCCCTTTTCAAATTGTATATGGTTTCCTACCTCGTGCACCTATTGATTTGTTGCCTCTTCCATCTTCGGAGAAGGTTAATTTTGATGCTAAACAACGTGCTGAATTGATTTTAAAAATGCATGAGTTAACTAAGGAAAACTATGAATGCTAAATATAAACTTGCTGGAGATAAGGGTAGAAAATGTTTTGTGTTTGCACTTGGAGATCTTGTTTGGTTACATTTGCGTAAGGATATATTTCCTGATTTGCGCAAATCAAAGCTAATGCCTCGTGCTGATGGTCCTTTTAAGGTGTTAGAGAAAATAAATGATAATGCATATAAACTTGAGCTGCCTGCAGATTTTGGGGTTAGTCCCACTTTTAACATTGCAGATTTGAAGCCTTATTTGGGTGAGGAAGATGAGCTTCCGTCGAGGACGACTTCATTTCTAGAAGGGGAGGATGATGAGGACATCAATACCATTGTTACACCCACAACCCCTGCTGCTATACATACTAGACCAATTACTAGAGCTCGCGCATGCCAATTAAATTACCAGGTACTTTTGTTTCTTGGTAATGATTCTAATGTTCATGAGAATATGATGCTGCCTAAATTGAATACATTTGTTTTGCTTACAAATGAAGGGCCTAGCTTGGAGAAGAATGAACATTGGAGCAAGAACAAGCATGGAGATGATGGCATGCGCAAGGGGAACAAGAACGGAGTTATAAGTGATGATTTCAGGATGTTGAAGCCACCATAATGAGTGCATGAAGCCTTGGACGAAATATACAAGATGCTACTTCAAAACTATCGTCCAGAGGCTATTCTAGGTGCTGCGTCACCTTATTATTGGGCCAGGCCCATGTAATTTCGAAGTACTTGAGTATAGGCTGTTTTTAGAGTCCGTATGTGTGGGGAAACAAGAGATAGGGTTGGTTTCGGACCCCTTCCCCAAGGGCCACGAAATTCCCCCCTCTTCCTCCATATATACAGCCCTTAGGGCATTGTTTAGACTTTGGGTTTTGGTTAGATTAAAATTTTGCCATAGCTGCAACTTCGCATACTTTGTTTGTGTTCAACGACCAGACAAAGGTGTCACAGAACCCCACCTTCATTAATAAAGCTTTCCTCTGTTATTCGCAATATCCAGATTGCAATCTTAGTTTCTTGCTTGTTCTTCATTTGCTTGCAGGAAATAGACCTTCGTGGTCAGGTTGATCATGCTCTGACGTGGTCAATAACCTCTCGGAGCAGGTTTAGCGATTGCTAAGGCGCGACGTCCTCACACGTTCGTAGTCGGATCATCAAAGTCAACTTCCGCCAAAACGATAGCCACCATCTCATCAAAAGACGGGACACCTTTGCCTCTATCAAGACATATCATGAAGTTGAGTGAGACTCAAAGCTCGACCATGGCAAAAGAAAGAGAAAGGGTGAAGGTTGTCCCCTATGCCTCAGCCATGGGCTCCATGATGTATGCCATACTTGTACCATACCTGTTGTTGATGTCTACTACACAACCTTCTTCTTGTAGACGTTGTTGGGCCTCCAAGTGCAGAGGTTTGTAGGACAGTAGCAAATTTCCCTCAAGTGGATGACCTAAGCTTTATCAATATGTGGGAGGCGTAGGATGAAGATGGTCTCTCTCAAGCAACCCTGCAACCAAATAACAGAGAGTCTCTTGTGTCCCCAACACACCCAATACAATGGTAAATTGTATAGGTTTACTAGTCAGGCGAAGAGATGGTGATACAAGTGAATATGGATGATAGATATAGGTTTTTGTAATCTAAAAATTTAAAAACAGCAAGGTAACAAGCGATAAAATTGAGCGTAAACGATATTACAATGCTAGGAAACAAGGCCTAGGGTTCATACTTTCACTAGTGCAAGTTCTCTCAACAATAATAACATACTTGGATCATATAACTATCCCTCAACATGCAACAAAGAGTCACTCCAAAGTCACTAATAGCAGAGAACAAACGAAGAGATTATTGTAGGGTACGAAACCACCTCAAAGTTATCCTTTCTGATCGATCTATTCAAGAGTCCGTAGTACAATAACACAAAGCTATTCTTTCCGTTCGATCCATCAGAGTTCATACTAGAATAACACCTTAAGACACAAATCAACCAAAACCCTAATATAACCTAGATACTCCAATGTCACCTCAAGTATCCGTGGGTATGATTATACGATATGCATCACACAATCTTAGATTCATCTATTCAACCAACACAAAGAACTTCAAAGAGTGCCCCAAAGTTTCTACCGGAGAGTCAAGAAGAAAACGTGTGCCAACCCCTATGCATAAGTTCACAATCTTACAGAACCCACAAGTTGATCACCAAAACATACATCAAGTAGATCACGTGAATATCCCATTGTCACCATAGATAAGCACATTCAAGACATACATCAAGTGTTCTCAAATCCTTAAAGACTCAATCTGATAAGATAACTTCAAAGGGAAAACTCAATCCATTACAAGAGAGTAGAGGGGGAGAAACACCATAAGATCCAACTATAATAGCAAAGCTCGCGATACATCAAGATCGTGCCAAATCAAGAACACGAGAGAGAGAGAGAGAGAGAGAGAGAGATCAAACACATAGCTACTGGTACATACCCTCAACCCCGAGGGTGGACTACTCCCTCCTCGTCATGGAGAGCGCCGCGATGATGAAGATGGCCACCAGTGAGGGATTCCCCTTCCGGCAGGGTGCCGGAAGAGGGTCCCGATTGGTTTGTGTTGGCTACAGAGGCTTGCGGTGGCGGAACTCCAAATCTAGGTTATTTTCTATAGGTTTCTGTATTTATAGGAATTTTTGGCGTAGGTCTCACGTCAGGGGGGGTCTCCGAGTCGTCCACGAGATAGGGGCCCACGCCCAGGGGGTAGGGAGCGCCCCGCACCCTCGTGGACAGCTCGGGACTCTTCTAGCCCAACTCTTTTACTTCGGGGGCTTCTTTTGGTCCATAAAAAATCATCAAAAATTGGCACGTCAATTGGACTCCGTTTGGTATTCCTTTTCTATAAAACTCAAAAACAAGGAAACAACAAAAACTGGCACTGGGCTTTAGGTTAATAGGTTAGTCCCAAAAATCATATAAATAGCATAAAAATGCATATAAAACATCCTAGATGGATAATATAATAGCATGGAACAATCAAAAATTATAGATACGTGGGAGACGTATCAAGCACCCCCAAGCTTAATTCCTGCTCGTCCTCGAGAAGGTAAATGATAAAAACAGAATTTTTGATGTGGAATTCTACCTAGCATAATTATCAATGTAATTTTCTTTATTATGGCATGAATGTTCAGATCTAAAAGATTCAAGGGAAAAGGTTATTATTGACACAAAAATAATAATACTTCGAGCATACTAACAAAGTAATCATGTCTTCTCAAAATAACATGGCCAAAAAAGTTATCCCTACAAAATCATATAGTGTGGCTATGCTCTATCTTCATCACACAAAATATTTAAATCATGCACAACCCCGGTTTTAGCCAAGCAATTGTTTCATACTTTAGTATTCTCAAACTTTTTTAATCTTCACATAATACATGAGTGTGAGCCATGGACATAGCACTATAGGTGCAATAGGATGGTGGTTCTGGAGAAGACAAAAAAGGAGAAGATAGTCTCACATCAACTAGGTGTATTAACGGGCTATGGAGATGACCATTAATAGATATGAATGTGAGTGAGTAGGGATTGCCATGCAACGGATGCACTAGAGCTATAAGTGTATGAAAGCTCGTCAAAAGAAACTAAGTGGGTGTGCATCCAACTTGCTTGCTCACGAAGACCTAGGGCAATTTGAGGAAGCCCATCATTGGAATACACAAGCCAAGTTCTATAATGAAAAATTCCCACTACCATATGAAGGTGACAACATAGGAGACTCTCTATCATGAAGATCATGGTGCTACTTTGAAGCACAAGTGTGGTAAAAGGATAGTAACATTGTCCCTTCTCTCATTTTCTCTCATTTTTTTGTGGGCTTCTTTGGCCTTTTTTTTATTTGGCCTCTTTCATTTTTCATAAAGTTCGGAGACTCATCCCAACTTGTGAGGGAATCATTGCTTCCATCATCCTTTCCTCACATGGGACAATGCTCTAATAATGAAGATCATCACACTTTTATTTACTTACAACTCAAGAATTACAACGCGATACTTAGAACAAAATATGACTATATGTGAATGCATCCGGCGGTGTACTGGGATGTGCAATGAATCAAGAGTGACATGTATGAAAGAATTGTGAATGGTGGCTTTGCCAGAAATACGATGTCAACTACATGATCATTCAAAGGAATATGACAATGATGAAGCGTGTCATAATAAACGGAACGGTGGAAAGTTGCATGGCAATATATCTCGGAGTGGCTATGGAATAAGCCATAATAGGTAGGTATGGTGGATGTTTTGAGGAAGGTATGGTGGGTGTATGGTACCAGCGAAAGTTGCCCGGCACAAGAGAGGCTAGCAATGGTGGAAGGGTGAGAGTGCATATAATCCATGGACTCAACATTGGTCATAAAGAACTCACATACTTATTGCAAAAATATACAAGTCATCAAAACGAAGTACTACACGCATGCTCCTAGGGGAAGGGTTGGTAGGAGTTAACCATCGCGCGATCCCGACCTCCACTCATAAGGAAGACAATCAATAAATAAATCATGCTCCAACTTCATCACATAACGGTTCACCATACGTGCATGCTACGGGAATCACAAACTTTAACACAAGTATCCCTCAAATTCACAACTAATCCACTAGCATGACTCTAATATCACCATCTTCATATCTCAAAACAATCATAAGGAATCAAACTTCTCATAGTATTCAATGCACTTTATATGAAAGTTTTTATTATATCCCTCTTGGATGCCCATCATATTAGGACTAAATTCATAAACAAAGCAAATTACCATGATGTTCTAAAAGACTCTCAAAATAATATAAGTGAAGCATGAGAGTTCATCTATTTCCTCAAAATAAAATGACCATCGTGCTCTAAAAAGATACAAGTGAAGCACTACAGCAAATGACAAACTACTCCAAAAGGTATAAGTGAAGATCAATGAGTAGTCCAATAATTATGCAACTATGTGAAGACTCTCTAACATTTAAGAATTTCATATCTTGGGATATTATTCAAATAGCAAGCAAAGCAAAACAAAATAACATTGCAAGGATAGCACATATCATGTGAAGAAGCAAAAACTTAGGCTCAACCGATACTAACCGATAATTGTTGAAGAAGAAAGGTGGGATGCCTACCGGGGCATCCCCAAGCTTAGATGCTTGAGACTTCTTGAAATATTATCTTGGGGTGCCTTGGGCATCCCCAAGCTTTAACTTTTGCGTCTCCTTAATTCTTTTTATATGTTGGTTTCCCTAAATCTTAAATACTTCATCCACACAAAACTCAACAAGAACTCGTAAGATAAGTTAGTATAAACCAATGCAAAAACCTTATCATTCTCTACTGTATAAAATCACAAAAATTATGGTTCAACATTGCATACTAAATGTCTCTGCATATTTAATATTTCTATTCTCAAATAGAATCATTAAACAAGCAAACATATGCAAACAATGCAAACATTACAGAAATCTGCCAAAACAGTATAGTCTGCAAAGAATGCAAGAGTATCAACACTTCCCTAACTCCAAACATCATGAAATTCTACCACACTGTCGAAAATTTATCAGATCTTATTATGCAAAAAGTTTCAACATTTTATCACATTCTGACTTTTCTAGGGAATTTTTGCAACATCGATAAACTTTCTGTTCTCAAACAGAAACAAGTATACTTGCAAAATAAGCATGGCAAAGGCTATCATTGCCACTTTTATTGAAATAAAATATGAAAAACATTATTCTAAATAACATTGAGCCAACCTACCGAAATAAATTGATGCTCCAAGCAAAACACATATCATGTGGTGAATAAAAATATAGCTCCTAGTAAAGTTACCGATGAACGAAGACCAAAGAGGGTATGCCATCCGGGGCATCCCCAATCTTAGGCTCTTGGTTTTCCTTGAATATTGCCTTGGGTTGACTTGGGCATCCCCAAGCTTAGGCTCTTGCCACTCCTTATTCCATAGTCCGTCGAATGTTTACACAAAACTTGAAAACTTCACAACACAAAACTCAACAGAAAACTCGTAAGCTCCATTAGTATAAGAAAGTAAATCACCACTTTAAGGTACTGTAATGAACTCATTATAAATTCATATTGGTGTAATGTCTAATGTATTCCAACTTCTCTATGGTTCATACCCTCCGATACTACTCATAGATTCATCAAAATAAGAAAACAACACATAGAAAACAGAATCTGTCAAAAACAGAACAGTCTGTAGTAATCTGTATCAAACATGTACTTATGGAACTATACAAATTCTTAAATAAATTGGTGGACGTGAGGAATTTGTCTGTTAATCATTTTCAAAAAGAATCAACCTAAAAGTACTCTCCAGTATAAAACGGCAGCTAATCTCGTGAGCGCGAAAGTTTCTGTTTTTTACAGCAAGATCGCATAGACTTCACCCAAGTCTTCCCAAAGGTCCTACTTGGCACAAACACTAATTAAAACATAAAAACACATATAACCAGAGGCTAGGTTAATTATTTATTACTAAACATGAGAAAAAAGCAAATAACAAAAATAAAATTGGGTTGCCTCCCAACAAGCGCTAACGTTTAACGCCCCTAGCTAGGCATGATGATTTCAATGATGCTCACATAAAAGATAAGAATTGAAACATAAAGAGAGCATCATGAAGAATATAACTAGTACATTTAAGTCTAACCCACTTCCTATTCATAGGGATTTTGTGAGCAAACAACTTATGGGAACAATAATCAACTAGCATAGGAAGCCAAAACAAGCATAACTTCAAAATTTTCAACACATAGGGAGGAAACTTGATATTATTGAAATATGTAGAAGCATATGATCCTCTCTCATAATAATTTTCAGTAGCATCATGAATGAATTCAACAATATAACAATCACATAAAGCATTATATTCATGATCTACATGCATAGAAAATTTACTACACTCCACGTAAGCAAAATTCTTTTCATGAATAGTAGTGGGAGCAAACTCAACAAAATAACTATCATGTGAGGCATAATCCAATTAAAGATTAAGATCAAGATGAAAAATTTCATGGTTATCATTGTTCTTTATAGCATACATGTCATCACAATAATCATCATAGATAGGAACTTTATTCTCATAATCAATTGGAACCTCTTCCGAAATAGTGGATTCATCATTAAATAAAGTCATGACCTCTCCAAATCCACTTTCATCAATATAATCATCATAAATAGGAGGCATGCTTTCATCATAATGAATATTCTCATCAAAACTTGGGGAACTAAGCATATCATCTTCATCAAACATAGCATCCCCGAGCTTGTGGCTTTGCATATCATTAGCATCATGGGTATTCAAAGAATTCATACTAACAACATTACAATCATGCTCATCATTCAAAGATTTACTGCCAAACATTTTAATGCATTCTTCCTCTAGCAATTGAGCACAATTATCGGAATCCTTATTGTCACCAAAGACATTAAAAAGATGAAGCATATGAGGCACCCTCAATTCCATTTTTTTGTAGTTTTCTTTTATAGACTAAACTAGTGATAAAACAAGAAACTAAAAGATTCGATTGCAAGATCTAAAGATATACCTTCAAGCACTAACCTCCCCGGCAACGGCGCCAGAAAAGAGCTTGATGTCTACTACACAACCTTCTTCTTGTAGACGTTGTTGGGCCTCCAAGTGCAGAGGTTTTTAGGACAGTAGCAAATTTCCCTCAAGTCAATGACCTAAGGTTTATCAATCCATGGGAGGCGTAGGATGAAGACGGTCTCTCTCAAGCAACCCTGCAACCAAATAACAAAGAGTCTCTTGTGTCCCCAACACACCCAATACAATGGTAAATTGTATAGGTGCACTAGTTCAGCGAAGAGATGGCAATACAAGTGCAATATGGATGATAGATATAGGTTTTTGTAATATGAAAATATAAAAACAGCAATGTAACAAGCGATAAAAGTGAGCGTAAACGGTATTTCCATGCTAGGAAACAAGGCCTGGGGTTCATAGTTTCACTATTGCAAGTTCTCTCAACAATAATAACATACTTGGATCATATAACTATCCCTCAACATGCAACAAAGAGTCACTCCAAAGTCACTAATAGCGGAGAACAAACAAAGAGATTATTGTAGGGTACGAAACCACCTCAAAGTTATCCTTTATGATCGATCTATTCAAGAGTCCGTAGTAAATAACACGAAGCTATTCTTTCCGTTCGAATCATCATAGAGTTCGTACTAGAATTACACCTTAAGACACAAATCAACCAAAACCCTAATGTCACCTAGATACTCCAATGTCACCTCAAGTATCCGTGGGTATGATTATACGATTTGCATCACACAATCTCAGATTCATCTATTCAACCAACACAAAGAACTTCAAAGAGTGCCCCAAAGTTTCTACCGGAGAGTCAAGGCGAAAACGTGTGCCAACCCCTATGCATAAGTTCACAATGTTACAGAACCCGCAAGTTGATCACCAAAACATACATCAAGTAGATCACGTGAATATCCCATTGTCACCATAGATAAGCACATGCAAGACATACATGAAGTGTTCTCAAATCCTTAAAGACTCTATCCGATAAGATAACTTCAAAGGGAAAACTCAATCCATTATAAGAGAGTAGAGGGGGAGAAACATCATAAGATCCAACTATAATAGCAAAGCCCGCGATACATCAAGATTGTGCCAAATCAAGAACACAAGAGAGGAAAGAAAGAGAGAGAGAGAGAGAGAGAGAGAGAGAGAGAGAGAGAGAGATTAAACACATAGCTACTGGTACATACCCTTAGCCCCGAGGGTGAAATTCTCCCTCCTCGTCATGGAGAGCGCCGGGATGATGAAGATGGCCACCGGTGAGGGATCCCCCCTCCGGCAGGGTGCCGGAACAGGGTCCCGATATGTTTTTGGTGGCTACAGAGGCTTGCGGTGGTGGAACTCCTGATCTAGGTTATTTTCTGGAGGTTTCTGTATTTATAGGATTTTTGGTGTAGGTCTCACGTCAGGGGGGTCTCCGAGTCGTCCATGAGATAGGGGCCCACACGCAGGTGTTAGGGCGCGCCCCCCACCCTCGTGGACAGCTCGGGAATCTCCTGGCCCAACTCTTTTACTTCGGGGGCTTCTTTTGGTCCATAAAAATCATCAAAAATTGGCATGTCAATTGGACTCCGTTTGGTATTCCTTTTCTGTAAAACCCAAAAACAAGGGAAAAAACAGAAACTGGCACTGGGCCTTAGGTTAGGTTAGTCCAAAAAATCATATAAAATAGCATACAAATGCATATAAAACATCCTAGATGGATAATATAATAGCATAGAACAATCAAAAATTATAGATACATTGGAGACATATCAGTTGTGTGCCTTGCCGTGAATCTGGTAAGGGAGTACTAGATTGTTCCAGGAGTGAATCACTGGGCGGCGGTCAAAAATTATCCTTAAGTTACTTAAGGAAATGTTTCTCATTTATGGAGGTACGAAAGAATTCGTTGTAAAGGTTTACGTTGATGCAAGCTTTGACCTGATACATCAAGTGGAGCAATCGTTTGGAGTAGTCCAACATGAGCGTTGAGGCGGAATTTACATGTGAAGCGCATATTTAACGCCCTTTCAACTCCATCCATGATTGGATCAAGGACGGAGATATTGAGATTTGCAAACTACATACGGATCTGAATATTGGAGACCCATTGACTAAAAACCTATCCCATGAGAAAAACATGATCAGCCCAAAAACTTGTTGGGGGTTAGATTCATTACTATGTGAACTAGATTATTGACTCTAGTGAAAGTGGGAGACTGCTGGAATTATGCCCTAGAGGCAATAATAAATTGCTTATTATGATATTTCTTCTTCATGATAAAGGTTTATTTTTCATGCTAGAATTGTATTTACCGGAAACTTAAATACATGTGTGAATACATAAAAAAATACTATGTCCCTAGTGAGCCTCTACTAGACTAGCTCATTGATCAAAGATGGTTAAGGTTTCCCAACCATGGACATGAGTTTTCATTTGATAATGGGATCACATAATTAGGAGAATGATGACAAGACCCAACCATAAGCTTAGCATTCGATCGTACCACTTGAGTTTATTGCTATAGCTTTCTTCATGTCAAGTATGTATTCCTAAGAACATGAGATCATGCAACTCCCGGATACCGAAGGAATACCTTATGTCGGGATCGCGCGATGGTTAACTCCTACCAACCCTTCCCCTAGGAGCATGCGTGTAGTACTATGTTTTGATAACTTGTAGATTTTTGCAATAAGTATGTGAGTTCTTCATGAGTAATGTTGAGTCCATGGATTATACGCACTCTCACCCTTCCACCATTGCTAGCCTCTCTTGTGCCGTGCAACTTTCGCCGGTATCATACACCCACCATATACCTTCCTCAAAACAGCCACCATACCTACCTATTATGGCATTTCCATAGCCATTCCGAGATATATTGCCATGCAACTTTCCACCGTTCCGTTATTATGACACGCTCCGTCATTGTCATATTTCTTTTGCATGATCATGTAGTTGACATCGTATTTTTGGCAAAGCCACCATTCATAATTCTTTCATACATGTCACTCTTGATTCATTACATATCCCGGTACACCGCTGGAGGCATTCACATAGAGTCATATTTTGTTCTAAGTATTGAGTTGTAATTCTTGAGTTGTAAATAAATAAAAGTGAGATGATCTTCATTATTAGAGCATTGTCCCATGTGAGGAAAGGATGATGGAAGCAATGATTCCCTCACAAGTTGGGATGAGTCTCCAGACTTTATGAAAAATAAAAGAGGCCAAAGAAGTCCAAATAAAAAATAGGCCAAAGAAGCCCAAATAAAGAGAAAAAAAGAAAAAAATATGAGAAAAAGAGAGAAGGGACAATGTTACTATCCTTTTTCCACACTTGTGTTGCAAAGTAGCAGCATGATCTTCATGATAGAGAGTCTCCTATGTTGTCACTTTCATATGTTAGTGGGAATTTTTCATTATAGAACTTGGCTTGTATATTCCAATGACGGGCTTCCTCAAATTGCCCTAGGTCTTCGTGAGCAAGCAATTTGGATGCACACCCACTTAGTTTCTTTTGATGAGCTTTCATACACTTATAGCTCTAGTGCATCCGTTGCATGGCAATTCCTACTCACTCACATTTATATCTATTAATGGGCATCTCCATAGCCCATTGATACGCCTAGTTGACGTGAGACTGTCTTTTGCTTTTTGTCTTCTCCACAACCACCATCCTATTCCACATATAGTGCTATGTCCATGGCTCATGCTCATGTATTGCGTGAAGATTGAAAAAGTTTGAGAATACTAAAGTATGAAACAATTGCTTGGCTAAAACCGGGGTTTGTGCACGATTTAAATATTTTGTGTGATGAAAATAGAGCATGGCCAGACTATATGATTTTGTAGGGATAACTTTCTTTGGCCATGTTATTTTGAGAAGACATGATTACTTTGTTAGTATGCTTGAAGTATTATTACTCTTACGTCAATATGAACTTTTATCTTGAATCATTTGGATCTGAACATTCATGCCAAATTACATTGAGAAATATGCTAGGTAGCATTCCACATCAAAAATTCTGTTTTATCATTTACCTACTCGAGGACGAGGAGGAATTAAGCTTGGGGATGCTTGATACGTCTCCAATGTATCTATAATTTTTGATTGTTCCATGCTATTATATTACCCGTTTTGGATGTTTATGGGCTTTACTATACACTTTTATATTATTTTTGGGACTAACCTATTAACCGGAGGCCCGTCCCAAATTGCTGTTTTTTTGCCTATTTCAGTGTTTCGCAGAAAAGGAATATCAAATTGAGTCCGAATAGAATGAAACCTTCGGGAGAGTTATTTTTGGAACAATCGCAATCCAGGAGACTTGGAGTGGATGTCAAGAAGCAAATGAGGTGGCCAGGAGGCAGGGATGCACGCCCTAGGGGTGGGCGCGCCCCCCACCCTTGTGGGCCCCTCATGGCTCCCATGACCGACTTCCTTCGCCTATATATATTCACATACCCTAAAAACATCCAGGAGCACCACGAAACCCTATTTCCACCGCCGCAACCTTCTGTACCCGTGATATCCCATCTTGGGGACTTTTCCGGCGCTACACCGGAGGGGGAATCGATCACGGAGGGCTTCTACATCAACACCATAGCCTCTACGATGAGTTGTGAGTAGTTTACCACATACCTTCAAGTCCATAGTTATTAGCAAGATGGCTCCTTCTCTCTCTTTGATTCTCAATACAAAGTTCTCCTTCATCTTCTTAGAGATCTATTCGATGTAACTCTTTTTGCGGTGTGTTTGTTGAGATCAGATGAATTGTGGGTTTATGATTAAGATTATCTATGAGAAATATTTGTATCTCCTCTGAATTCTTTTATGTATGATTGGTTATCTTTGCAAGTCTCTTCGAATTATTAGTTTGGTTTGGCCTACTAGATTAATCTTTCTTGCAATGGGAGAAGTGCTTAGCTTTGGGTTCAATCTTGCGGTGTCCATTCCGAGTGACAGCAGGGGCAGCAAGGCACGTATTGTATTGTTGCCATCGAGGATAAAAAGATGGGGTCTATATCATATTGCTTGAGTTTATCCCTCTACATCATGTCATCTTGCCTAATGCATTACTCTGTTCTTATGAACTTAATACTCTAGATGCATGCTGGATAGCGGTCGATGTGTGGAGTAATAGTAGTAGATGCAGAATTGTTCCGATCTACTTGTCGCAGACATGATGCCTATATACATGATCATGCCTAGATATTCTCATAACCATGCACTTTTCTATCAATTGCTCGATAGTAATTTGTTCACCCACCGTAATACTTATGCTATCTCGAGAGAAGCCACTAGTGAAACCTATGGCCCCGGGGTCTATTTTCCATCATATAAGTTTCCTATCTATTTTATTTTGCAATCTTTACTTTCCAATCTATATCATAAAAATACCAAAAATATTTATCTTATTATTATCTCTATCAGATCTCACTCTTGCAAGTGGTCGTGAAGGGATTAACAACCCCTTTATCGCGTTGGTTGCGAAGTTCTTGTTTGTTTGTGTAGGTACGAGGGATTTGCGTGTAGCCTCCTACTGGATTGGTACCTTAGTTGATACGGGGCTAACCCGATGTAGGCCGATCTTTCACGATTGGAGTGGGATCCCTCGAAGAACACGAAGAACACGGGGAAGAACGGAGAGAAAACACAAGGGGAAACACTCAAGAACAAGTCCAATAACACATCCACTGGACAATCAAACACAGAAGATCCACAAGGTACATGAACAACAAAGGGAAAGATACAAGGTAAGGTTCATCTCCAAGAGGAGGTCTTGATGGTATCCTAGACGGATCTTCCCGTGATGGGGTCTTGATGATATCCCGCAGGATCTTCTCACATGGAGGTTTTGAACTCCATGGGAGTGGTAGTCTCTCTCTCTCAAGAGTAGATGTAGGAGCAAAGCTCACCTAACAATGAGCTATCATATTTGCTAACCCTAACTAGGAGGAGGCGGTGGTCTATATATAGTCCAAGCCACGAAGCGGGAAGTGAGGAGGGGATACATGGGCCTTTGGCACGACTATGCATGCGCAGGTGCCGGATGTCCGGGCTGGGGGCCAGATGTCCGGGGCTTCAGGAGGCACCAGATGTCCAAGGCTCGAACCGGATGTTCGGCCATTTGATGGCTGTAGCTTCTGTACTTGTTGCCGGATTTCCGGGAGGGGTGTCGGATGTCCGAGCTTTGCTGAGTTGCCGGATGTCCGGGGTTGGCGCCGGATGTCCAGCTACTGATGCTCTTGTGTGTCTGTTGGTGCAGGTCCCGCGTGGCCGCACAGGCGCCGGATGTCCGGCCCTTGGCCTGGATGTCCAGCCGCTGTAGCTTCAGCAACATCGTCTTCTTCCGTCTTCTCTTCCATGCTTCCCTCGTGGATGGTGTATGTGTTCCTAGGCGCTTGCACTCCTCCTCGTCATCTGTGAAGCTCCGGCAATACCTATGCATGCACACAAGTGGAGTGTCAAGTAGTATACTATCCTCAAAGGGGTCAAGTGAACACGTGTAAAGGAGAAGATTCACCTTTATGTATGAGAAGTAGAGGTCACACGTGTCACTTGCCAAACGGACTCTTGACATGGTGATGACCGTAGGATGCTCTGCATCATTGGTTCTCAAAAACTGAGGGAAATACTTATGCTACTTTGTTGCATCACCCTTTCCTCTTGAAGGGAAAACCAACGCAGTGCTCAAGAGGTAGAAAGAAGGATTTTTGGCGCCGTTGCCGGGGAGGTCTACGCACAAGTCAAGACATACTAAGTACCCATCACAAACTCTTCTCCCTCGCATTACATTATTTGCCATTTGCCTCTTGTTTTCCTCTCCCCCACTTCACCCTTGCCGTTTTATTCGCCCTCTCTTTCCAGTTCGCCTCTTTTTTGCTTGCCTCTTGTGTGCTTGTGTGTTGGATTGTTTGTCACGATGGCTCAAGATAATACTAAATTGTGTGACTTTTCCAATACCAACAATAATGATTTCCTTAGCACTCCGATTGCTCCTCTTACCGATGCTGAATCTTGTGAAATTAATGCTGCTTTGTTGAATCTTGTCATGAAAGATCAATTCTCTGGCCTTCCTAGTGAAGATGCCGCTACTCATCTAAACAACTTTGTTGATTTGTTTGATACGCAAAAGAAGAAACACGTGGATAATGATATTGTTAAATTGAAGTTATTTCTGTTTTCACTTAAAGATCGTGCTAAAACTTGGTTTTCGTCTTTGCCTAAAAATAGTATTGATTCATGGAATAAGTGCAAATATGCTTTTATCTCTAAGTATTTTCCTTCCGCTAAGATCATCTCTCTTAGAAACGATATTATGAATTTTAAGAAACTTGATCATGAGCATGTTGCACAATCTTGGGAGAGGATGAAATTAATGATTCGTAATTGCTGTACACATGGATTAAATTTATGGATGATCATACAAAAAATTTATGCCGGATTGAATTTTTCTTCTAGAAATCTTCTAGATTCGGCCGCGGGAGGCACTTTTATGGAAATCACTTTAGGAGAAGCTACTAAACTCCTAGATAATATTATGGTTAATTATTCTCAATGGCACACCGAAAGATCTACTAGTAAAAAGGTTCACGCGATAGAAGAGATTAAGGTTTTGAGTGGAAAGATGGATGGACTTATGAAATGTTTGCTACTAAGAGTGCTCCTATTGATCCTAATGATATACCTTTGTCTACTTTGATTGAGAATACTAATGAATCTATGGATGTGAATTTTGTTGGTAGGAATAATTTTGGTAACAACGCGTATAGAGGAAACTTTAATCCTAGGCCGTTTCCTAGTAATTCCTCTAATAATTATGGTAATTCCTACAACAACTCTTATGGAAATTTTAATAAGATTCCCTATGATTGTGATACTAGTGTCAAAGAAATTATGATTTCACAAAAGAATTTCAATGCTTTGCTTGAAGAAAAATTGCTTAAGATTGACGAATTGGCTAGGAACGTGGATAGAATTTCTCTTGATGTTGATTCTTTGAAACTTAGATCTATTCCACCTAAGCATGATATCAATGAGTCTCTAAAATCTATGAGAATTTCCATTGGTGAGTGCAAAGAAAGAACCGCTATGATGCGTGCTAAGAAATATTGCTTTGTAAAAGCGTGTTCTTCTAGTTTTCATGATAATTGGGATGAAGATCTAAAAGTGATTGATGTGTCCCCAATTAAATATTTGTTTTGCAATATTAATCTTGATAATGATGGGACTAGAGATGAGTCAACTTTAGTTAAAAGGCGTCCCAATGATTCAGACTTTTTAGATCTTGATGCAAAAATTGGTAAAAGTGGGATTGAAGAGGTCAAAACTTTACATAGCAATGAACTCACTATTATGGATTTCAAGGAATTTAATTATGATAATTGTTCTTTAATAGATTTTATTTCCTTGTTGCAATCCGTGTTAAATTCTCCTCATGCTAATAGTCAAAATAAAGCTTTTACCAAACATATCATTGATGCTTTAATGCAATCTTATGCAGAAAAACTTGAATTAGAAGTTTCTATCCCTAGAAAACTTTATGATGAGTGGGAACCTACTATTAAAATTAAAATTAAAGATCATGAATTCTATGCTTTGTGTGATTTGAGTGCTAGTGTTTCCACAATTCCAAAAACTTTGTGTGATGTGTTAGGTTTCCGTGATTTTGATGATTGCTATTTAAACATGCACCTTACAGATTCCACCATTAAGAAACCTATGGGAAGGATTAATGATGTTCTTATTGTTTCAAATAGAAATTATATGCCCATAGATTTTATTGTACTTGATATAGATTGCAATATTTCATGTCGTATTATTCTTGGTAGACCTTTGCTTAGAACGATTGGTGCAATTATTGATATGAAGGAAGGAAATACTAGATTCCAATTTCCATTAAGGAAAGGCATGTAACACTTTCCTAGGAAGAAAATCAAATTACCTTATGTATCTATTATGAGAGCCACTTATTAATTGAATACCAAAGATGGCAATACCTAGATCTATGCTCTCTTTTATGCCTAGCTAGGGGCGTTAAACGATAGCGCTTGTTGGGAGGCAACCCAATTTTATTTTTGTTCTTTACTTTTTGCTTCTGTTTAGTATTAAATAATTCATCTATATTCTATTTAGATGTGGTTTTATGTTTTAGTTAGTGTTTGTGCCAAGTAGAACCTATAGGATCATCTTGGGTGAAAGTTAATTTGATCTTGCTGAAAAATAGAAACTTTTGCGAGCAAGAGAATAATTTTAGTAAATCATAGGAACGTGCTTTTTAATTGATTATTTTTTAAGAATATTACCAGATAAATTGCCTAGGACTTCCTATTTTGGTAGGATATTTAGAGTTCTAGAAGTATTCGAAAGTTACATATTTCTACATACTATTCTATTTTTGACAGATTCTGTTGTTCGTGTGTTGTTTGCTTACTTTGATGAATCTATGGCTAGTATAGGGGGGGGGGTATGAACCATAGAGAAGTTGGAATACAGTAGGTTTAACACCAATATAAATAAATAATGAGTTCATTACAGTACTTTAAAGTGGTGGTTTGCTTTCTTGCACTAACGGAGCTCATGAGATTTTCAGTTGAGTTTGTGTTGTGAAGTTTTCAAGTTATGGGTAAAGATTTGGTGGATTATGGAATAAGGAGTGGCAAGAGCCTAAGCTTGGGGATGCCCAAGGCACCCCAAGGTAAAATTCAAGGACAACCAAAAGCCTAATCTTGGGGATGCCCCGGAATGCAGCCCCTCTTCCATCTTCGTCTATCAGTAACTTTACTTGAGGCTATATTTTTATTCACCACATGATATGTGTTTTGCTTGGAGCGTCTTGTATGATATGAGTCTTTGATTTTTAGTTTACCACAATCATCCTTGCTGTACAAACCTTTTGGGAGAGACACACATGAATCAGAATTTATTAGAATACTCTATGTGCTTCACTTATATCTTTTGAGCTAGATAATTGTGCTCTAGTACTTCACTTATATCTTTTTAGAGCACGGCAGTGGTTTTATTTTATAGAAATTATTAATCTCTCATGCTTCACTTATATTATTTTGAGTCTTTTAGAACAACATGGTATTTTCTTTGGTTATAAAATTAGTCCTAATATGATAAGCATCCAAGATAGGTATAATAAAAACTATCATATAAAGTGCATTGAATACTATGAGAAGTTTGATGCTTGATGATTGTTTTGAGATATGAGGATGGTAATACTAGAGTCATGCTAGTTGGGTAGTTGTGAATTTGAGGAATACTTGTGTTAAAAGTTTGTGATTCCCGTAGCATGCACGTATGGTGAACCGTTATGTGATGAAGTTGGAGCATGCTTTATTTATTGATTGTCTTCCTTATGTGTGGAGGTTGGGATTGCGCGATGGTTAACTCCTACCAACCCTTCCATTAGGAGCACGCGTGTAGTAGTTTGTTTTGATAACTTTTAGATTTCTGCAATAAGTATGTGAGTTCTTCATGACTAATGTTGAGTCCATCGATTATACGCACTCTCACTCTTCCACCATTGCTAGCCTCTCTTGTGTCGCGCAACTTTCGCCGGTAACACGCACGCACCATAAACCTTCCTCAAAACAGGCACCATACCTGCCTATTATGGCATTTCCATAGCCATTCTGAGATATATTGCCATGCAACTTTCCATCATTCCGTTATTATGACACGCTCCATCATTGTCATATTGCTTTTGCATGATCATGTAGTTGACATCGTATTTGTGGCAAAGCCACCATTCATAATTCTTTCATACATGTCCCTCTTGATTCATTACATATCCCGGTACACCGCCGGAGGCATTCACATAGAGTCGTATTTTGATCTAAGTATTGAGTTGTAATTCTTGAGTTGTAAATAAATAAAAGTGTGATGATCTTCATTATTAGAGAATTGTCCCATGTGAGGAAAGGATGATGGAAGCAATGATTCCCTCACAAGTTGGGATGAGTCTCCGGACTTTATAAAAAATAAAAGAGGCCAAAGAAGTCCAAATAAAAAAATGAGGCCAAAGAAGCTCAAATAAAGAAAAAAAAAGAAAAACTGAGAGAAAAAGAAAGAAGGGACAATGTTACTATCCTTTTTCCACACTTGTGCTTCAAAGTAGAACCATGATCTTCATGATAGAGAGTCTCCTATGTTGTCACTTTCATATGTTAGTCTTCCTAAAATTTCCCTAGGTCTTCGTGAGCAAGCAAGTTGGATGCACACCCACTTAGTTTCTTTTGATGAGCTTTCATACACTTATAACTCTAATGCATCCGTTGCATGTCAATCCCTACTCACTCACATTGATATCTATTAATGGGCATCTCCATAGCTCGTTGATATGCCTAGTTTATGTGAGACTATCTTCTCCTTTTTATATTCTCCACAACCACCATCCTATTCCACATATAGTGCTATGTCCATGGCTCACGCTCATGTATTGCGTGAAGATTGAAAAAGTTTGAGAATACTAAAGTATGAAACAATTGCTTGGCTAAAACCGGGGTTGTGCATGATTTAAATATTTTGTGTGATGAAGATAGAGCATAGCCAGACTATATGATTTTGTAGGGATACCTTTCTTTGGCCGTGTTATTTTGAGAAGACATGATTACTTTGTTAGTATGCTTGAAGTATTATTACTCTTATGTCAATATGAACTTTTATCTTGAATCATTTGGATCTGAACATTCATGCTACAATAAAGAAAATTACATTGAGAAATATGCTAGGTAGCATTCCACATCAAAAATTCTTTTTTTTATCATTTACCTACTCGAGGACGAGCATGAATTAAGCTTGGTGATTCTTGATACGTCTCCAACGTATCTATAATTTTTGATTGTTCCATGCTATTATATTACCCGTTTTGGATGTTTATGGGCTTTACTATACACTTTTATATTATTTTCGGGACTAACCTATTAACGGAGGCCCAGCCCAAATTGCTGTCTTTTTGCCTATTTCAGTGTTTCGCAGAAAAAGAATATCAAACAGAGTCCAAACGGAATGAAACCTTCTGGAGAGTTATTTGTGGAACAAGCGCAATCCAGGAGACTTGGAGTGGACGTCAAGAAGCAAACGAGGTGGCCACCAGGCAGGGAGGCACGCGTCCCACCCTCGTGGACCCCTCGTGGCTCCCCTGACCAACTTCCTTCGCCTATATATATTCACATACCTTGAAAACATCCAGGAGCACCACGAAACCCTATTTCCACCGCCGCAACCTTATGTACCCATGAGATCCCATCATGGGGCCTTTTCCGGTGCTCCGCCGGAGGGGGCATCGATCACGGAGGGCTTCTACATCAACCCATAGCCTCTCCGATGAGTTGTGAGTAGTTTACCACAGACCTTCGGGTCCAAAGTTATTAGCTAGATGGCTTCTTCTCTCTCTTTGATTCTCAATACAAAGTTCTCCTCGATCTTCTTGGAGATCTATTTGATGTAACTCTTTTTGCGGTGTGTTTGTCGAGATCCGATGAATTGTGGGTTTATGATTAAGATTATCTATGAGAAATATTTGAATCTCCTCTGAATTCTTTTATGTATGATTGGTTATCTTTGCAAGTCTCTTGTAGCGACCAGACCTCAAACAGTCTGTGCATCAGTGTCATCTCTAGATCGGTAATGTTGACACGCACAGTACTTGAGGATTTATAACAGAGTTTCAATGACACACTTATTACATCGAATGTATGAAAATAGAACTTATTACAATAATATGGATTAAGGCCATCTAAAAACGATAACAATGGAAGGCTTGGAAGATAAAGTGTGTCCATCAAACTCCAACGGCATAGCTGAGTGAACGACAACGACCTATGGCACCTTACTTGTCGTCTGAAAAGTCTGCAACATGAAATGTTGCAGCTCGAGACGGGTCAGCACATGGAATATGCTGGCAATGTAACACATAGAGTAATGAACAGAATAAATGCTATCAATACATGCATATATGGCTGGTGGAAAGCTCTATGGTTACAGTTTTGCATAAAGCCAATTTTTTCCTACAACAAAGGAATAAATCTTATTTAACTATCATGGTGGTTGTTAAACATTGAGAAGGTTCCTCCAACTCAATCCCAATTAAGCATCATCATTAAACCCAATCAAATTCATTAGAGTGATAAGATCAACATGATAATCCAAGAACCAGATACTCAAGATGTCCATAACCGGAGACACGGCTAACCATGATAAGTTTATACACTCTACAGAGGTTTGCACACTTTTCCCCACAAGACTCGAACACATCCATGATCAGAGGATCGAGACATATTCTTTCTAAAGCATTAACTCTATACTCTCGGTAGACAGTACCACCTACAACCCACTACATCTGCTAGTCTACCTCTTCAAGAGCTTCACACAACTTACTCAACTACGCCAGAGCCCATATTGGCTTGTGGCTGCACACGAAAGTTTCTAGTATGAATAATCTTATGATCCCTTTGAGCCTGGGTGGCGAACCGTAGGATGATCACACGGGTACTCCGGGATATCCTAGGACAACACTAGATTCTCCAGGTGCCCTGATCAAAGTGTTGATCTAATGCATAAAAACTGGGTAGTAAAGAGGTATGATCAAAGTGTTACTTGCCTTGCAGATGATCCGCAAAACATAGAGACTCGTAGTAGCACGCTTCACACTCCGGGTACTCTATCGCAAACAAACAATAACATACATAAGCACTCAATTAGAAGCATGGGTAAAACTCAAATAAAAGATCTAACCAGAAAGTTCAACTGAAGAACTCCGGTTTGCAAAAAGAATCAAATCAAACAGAGTAACGAAACTCAAACTACGAAAAAAACAAGATCCTTTTACTAATCTGGACTAAAGTCAAATTTAATAGTACCAAAATCTTGTTCAAGTTGGTTAAACAGAAAGAGGGCTTCAAGACAAAGATCTAGGCGCTTGAATCACCTGAATCGGATAAACGAGCGAAAAGATAAACTAAAACGAAGATTAGGGCAGAAATTGCGATCGAAAATAATCGTGGAAAAACCATGGAAAATAAAACGTGACGAACAGGCTAACGAACGAACGTTCGCTGTCTGCGGCTAATGGATGAACAGTGTTCGTTAAAACGAACGTACAGACGAGTGCCCGCTATTTAACTAAACCGAAAAAACGAACCGATCTAAAAAAATAAACCTAGGGTTTTCTAAAAAAAACGAACGGTTTTCTCGGAAAAACTGGCGGCGGGCGGCGGCTCCTCCGGTGGCGGGGCAGTCGGTGGCGACGGCGGCTCCTCCGACAGCGGATCGGGGCAGCAATGCTAGGGTTCGGGCAGGGTGGCGGCACGGGCTGGCGGCGGGGTCGGGCCGCGGCCTTTAAAGGGCCGGCCGGGTACAATGTCCTAGTCGGACACGACCCGATAAGGCGGTTTTCTTTTTCTTTTTCTTAAATAATCCCAACGCAGAAAAACTAATAAAAGAAATACTAAATGGACTCCAAAAATCCTGAAATAAATTTTCACGGTCGTCTAAAAATATTGCGGACAAAGTGAACATTTATTTGGGCCTCTAATACAATTTTCAAAACCTCATTTTTTTCCTAACTCAAATAAAATAGCAATAAAACTCCGAATAAAATTTTTATTTGATTTTAATATTTTTCCTCCAATATTTCTTTATTTTGGATAAGTCATTTTATCCCCTCTCTTTTATTTTCATAAGAAATATTTGAAGAGAAAATAATTAAAACCAAATGATCCTCTTTTCAAAATTTGAGAAAACTCAAATATGAAAATAACGAAATCCCCAACTCTCTCTGCTGGTCCTTGAGTTGCGTAGAATTTCTAGGATCAACCAAAAATGCAATAAAATATGATATGCAATGATGATCTAATGTATAACATTCCAAATTGGAAATTTGGTATGTTACAAACCTACCCCCTTAAGATGAATCTCACCCTCGAGATTCGGGTTGGCTAGAAAATAGGTGCGGGTGGTCCTTCCGTAGGTCTTTCTCTCGTTCCCAGGTGGCTTCATCCTCGGTATGGTGGCTCCACTAAACTTTGCAGAACTTGATAACCTTGTTGCGTGTGAATCGGCTGGAAAACTCGAGAATCATCACTAGTTTCTCCTCGTAGGTCAAATTGCTATCCAACTAATTTGCTTCCAGTGGAATTGTATCTCTTAGAGGAATATCGGCCATCTCTGTGTGGCACTTCTTCAACTGGGAAACGTGGAACACATCTTGAACTCCTGATAATCCTTCTGGTAATTCCAGCTTGTAAGCAACTTCTCCCATACGTTCCAAAACTATGTATGGTCCCACAAAACATGGTGCTAACTTTCCCTTAACTCCAAAACGATTAACTCCTCGAAGTGGGGACACATGAAGATACACTCTGTCTCCGACTTCGTAAACTGTCTCCTTGCGTTTAGAATCCGCATAACTCTTCTGCCTATACTGGGCTACCTTGAGTCTATTGCGAATCAATTTAACCTTCTCTTCATACTCTTTAATCAAATCTGGTCCAAACAACTGACGGTCTCCAACTTCATCCCATAACAACGGTGTCTTGCACCTCCTTCCGTACAAAGCTTCGAAAGGGGCCATCTTCAAACTGGCTTGATAACTATTATTGTAAGAGAACTCTGCATAGGGCAAATTGTCGTCCCAACTAGATCCATAATCTAGCGCACAAGCTCTCAACATGTCCTCCAGAATCTGATTGACTCTCTCAGTCTATCCATCTGTCTATGGATGAAAGGCTGTACTAAACTCTAGCCTGGTACCCAAAGTCTCATGCAACTGATTCTAGAACTTTGAGGTAAACTGGGTTCCTCTATCTGATACAATGGTCCTCTAAACTCCATGCAGACATACGATCCTGGTCATGTATATCTTTGCCAACTTAGCACTGTTCTAAGCGGTCTTCACTGGGATGAAATGAGCTACCTTCGTCAACCGATCGACTACAACCCATATCGAGTCATAGCCTGAACGAGTCATGGGCAATCCCATAATAAAATCCATGCCTAGCTTATCCCACTTCCATTTGGGTATCGACATGGTTGCAGCAATCCCGCTGGCTTCTGATGCTCTGCCTTTACTCTCTGACATACATCACATACTGCTACATACTCCGCAATATCCTTCTTCATTCCAGTCCACCAGAAATTGTCCTTCAAATCCAGATACATCTTGGTATTTCCTGGGTGAATCGAATACGGTGAATCATGGGCCTCCTGTAGAATCAACTTCCTGATCTCGGGGTCATTAGGCACATATACACGATCCTCAAACCATAAAGTATCGTTCTCATCCTCATGAAATCCTTTAGCCTTTCCTTTGCCCATCCTTTCCTTTGTCTCGGCAATCTCCTTGTAAGTCTTCTGAGCTTCTCTGATCTTATCCATCAAGGTAGACTGAATTTCCAATGCTGCTACATAACCTCTCGGAACTATTTCCTAACATAGCTCGCGAAGATCCTCCACTAACTCCTTGGGTAATCCTTTGGTCATGAGTGTATTGACATGACTCTTGCGACTCAACGCATTGGCTACTACGTTAGCCTTTCCGGGATGATAGTGCAACTTCATATCATAATCCTTAATGAGCTCCAACCAACTCTTATGCCTGAGATTCAACTCCTTCTGTGTGAAGATATACTTCGAACTCTTGTGATCCATGTACACCTCACAATGGTTTCTGATGAGAAAATGTCTCCATGTCTTCAATACATGCACTACGGCTGCTAACTCCAAATCGTGGGTAGCATAATTTAGCTCATGGGGTTTAAGCTATCATGAGGCATATGAAACAACTCTTACCTCCTACATAAGCACTGCTCCAAGTCCTCGACGAGAAGCGTCGCAATACACTTGATAATCCTTGCGTTGATCTGGAAGAATCAACACTGGAGCTGTAACCAAACGTTTCTTCAACTCTTGAAAACTGGCCTCACATTCCTCAATCCAATTGAACTTGGTGTCCTTCTTCAACAACTCCGTCATGGGTTTTGCAATCTTAGAGAAATTCTCAATGAACCTTCTGTAGTATCCTGCGAGTCCAAGGAAACTCCGGATCTCTCCAACCGACGTGGGTGATTCCCAATTACTCACAGTGACAACCTTGGTGGGGTCTACTGCTATTCCTTCTCAGGATATAACATGTCCGAGGAATCCAACTTCCTTCAACCAAAACTCACACTTGCTAAACTTGGCATATAACTGATGTTCTCTGAGCTTCCCAAGTACCAAATGCAAATGCTCCTAGTGCTCCTCTTCATTCTTTGAGTAGACCAGAATATCATCCATGAACACCATGACGAACTTGTCCAAGAACTCCATAAAAACCTTGTTCATCATGTTCATGAAATAGGCAGGCGCGTTAGTTAGACCAAATGACATAACGGTATACTCATATAGCCCGTACCTTGTGGTAAAAGTTGTCTTAGGTATATCTTGCTCTCGAATCTTCAGCTGGTGGTATCTTGACCGCATATCGATCTTGGAAAATACTTTGGCTCCTTGCAACTAGTCAAACAAATCATTGATCATCGGCAGTGGGTACTTGTTCTTGATCGTCACTTCATTCAATCCGCGATAATCAACAACCATCCTCAACGATCTGATAGAGGCAAAGGTGTCCTGTCTTTCGATGAAATGATGGATATAGCTTTGATGGAAGTCGACTTTGACGATCCGACTACGAACGTGCGAGGACATCACGCCTTAGCAATCGCTAAACCAACTTCGAGAGGTTATTGACCACGCCGGAGCATGATCAACCTGACCACGAGGGTCTGTTTCCTGCGAGCAAACAAAGAACAAGCAAGAAAACTGAGATTGCAATCTGGATATTGCGAATATAAGATGAAAGCTTTATTGATCAAGGTGGGGTTCTGTGACGCCTTTGTCTGGTCGTTGAACACAAACGAAGTACGTGAAGTTGCAGCTATGGCGAACTTTAATCTAAACAAAACCCAAAGTCTAAACGGTGCCCTAAGGGCTGTATATATGGAGGAAGAGAGGGGGAATTTCGTGGCCCTTGGTGGAGGGTCCGAAATCAACCCTATCTCTTGTTTCCCCACACATACGGACTCTACAAATAGCCTATACTAATGTATTTCGAAATTACATGGGCCTGGCCCAATAAAAAGGTGACGCAACACCTATAATAGCCTCTGGACAAAATTTATGAAGTGGCATCTTGTATATTTCGTCCAAGGCTTCATGCACTCATTATGGTGGCTTCAAAGACCTAAAATCATCACTCGTAACTCCGTTCTTGTTCCCCTTGTGCATGCCATCATCTCCATGCTTTCTCTTGGTCCAATGTTCATCCTTCTCCAAGCTAGGCCCTTCATTTGTAAGCAAAACAAATGTATCCAATTTAGGCAGCATCATATTCTCATGAACATTAGAATCATTACCAAGAAACGAAAGTACCTGGTAATTTAGTTGGCGTGCGCGAGCTCTAGTAATTGGTCCAGTATGTATAGCAGCAGGGGCTGTGGGTGTAACAATGGTATTGATGTCCTCATCATCCTCCCCTTCTTGAAATGAAGTCGTCCTCGACGGAAGTTCTTCTTCCTCACCCAAATAAGGCTTCAAATCTGCAATGTTAAAAGTGGGACTAACCCCAAAATCTGCAGGCAGCTCAAGTTTGTATGCATTATCATTTATTTTCTCTAACACCTTAAAGGGACCATCAGCACGTGGCATTAGCTTTGATTTGCGCAAATCAAGAAATCTATCTTTACGCAAATGTAACCAATAAAGATCTCCAGGTGCAAACACAACATGTTTTCTACCCTTATCTCCAGCAAGTTTATATTTAGCATTCATACGCTCAATGTTTTCCTTAGTTAACTCATGCATTTTTAAAACCAATTCAGCACGTTGTTTAGCATCAAAATTAACCTTCTCCGAAGTTGGAAGAGGCAACAAATCAATAGGTGCACGAGGTAGGAAACCATACACAACTTCAAAAGGGCACATCTTAGTAGTAGAGTGCAATGAACGATTATAAGCAAATTCAATATGAGGCAAGCATTCCTCCCACATTTTCTTATTATTCTTCAAAACAGCCCTAAGCATAGTAGACAATGTTCTATTGACTACTTCAGTTTGTCCATCAGTTTGGGGGTGACAAGTAGTACTAAAAAGCAGTTTAGTCCCCAACTTAGCCCATAAACATCTCCAAAAGTGGCTAAGAAATTTAGTATCACGATCTGAAACAATAGTATTTGGCACACCATGCAAGCGAATAATTTCACGAAAGAACAAATCAGCAACATTAGCAGCATCATTGCTTTTATGACATGGTATAAAGTGTGCCATTTTCGAGAATCTATCCACGACAACAAATATGCTATCCCTCCCCTTATTTGTTCGAGGTAAACCTAAAACAAAGTCCATAGATATATCCTCCCAAGGAACACTAGGTATAGGCAAAGGCATATATAAACCATGAGGATTGAGTCGTGACTTAGCTTTTTGACATGTAGTGCAGCGAGCAATAAAATGCTCAACATCCCGTCTCATCTTTGGCCAAAAGAAATGTGTAGCAAGTACGTCCTCCGTCTTCTTCACGCCAAAGTGTCCCATTAATCCTCCTCCATGCGCCTCCTGCAACAACAAAAGGCGAACAGAGCTAGCTGGAATGCAAGGCTTGTTAGCACGAAACACAAATCCATCGTTAACGATGAACTTGTTCCACATTCTTCCTTCTTTAGAATTCTGCATTACATCTTTAAAATCAGCATCATGCACATATTGATCTTTGATGGTCTCCAAACCAAATATTTTGAAGTCAAGTTGTGAAAGCATAGTATAGTGACGAGACAATGCATCAGCAATAACATTTTCTTTTCCCTTCTTGTGTTTAATGACATAAGGGAAAGTCTCAATGAATTCAACCCATTTAGCATGTCTACGATTCAGTTTAGCTTGACTTTTAATAGGTTTCAAAGATTCATGATCAGAATGTATAACAAATTCTTTGGGCCATAAATAATGTTGCCATGTTTCTAAAGTCCGAACAAGAGCATATAATTATTTATCATAAGTAGAATAATTCAGACTAGGCCCACTCAATTTTTCAGAAAAGTATGCAACATGTTTGCCATCTTGTAATAACACACCTCCTAATCCAATTCCACTAGCATCACATTCAAGCTCAAAAGTCTTATTAAAATCAGGAAGTTGGAGTAAAGGAGCATGTGTCAACTTATCTTTCAATACTGTGAAGGCTTCTTCCTGTGCAGTACCCCAGAGAAAAGGCACATCTTTCTTTGTAAGCTCATTGAGAGGTGGAGCAATGGTGCTGAAATATCTCACAAAACGCCTATAGAATCCAGCGAGGCCAAGAAAACTCCTCACTTGTGTGACCGTTTTGGGCTGCGGCCAACTCTCAATAGCTTCAATCTTGGCTTTATCAATTTCAATTCCCTGTGGAGTAACAACATAGCCAAGAAAAGATACTCGGTCGGTGCAAAAGGTGCACTTCCCAAGGTTACCAAACAAACGTGCATCACGTAGAGCAATAAAAACAGCACGTAAATGTTCCAAATGTTCTTCCAAAGATCTACTATAAATTAATATGTCATCAAAGTAAACTACCACAAATCATCCAATGAAAGCACGTAAAACTTCGTTCATTAATCTCATGAAAGTACTAGGTGCATTAGTTAACCCAAAAGGCATGACTAACCACTCATATAATCCAAACTTAGTTTTGAATGCTGTTTTCCATTCATCTCCCAATTTCATACGAATTTGATGGTATCCACTATGCAAATCAACTTTGGAGAATATTGTAGAGCCACTCAATTCATCAAGCATATCATCTAGCCTAGGAATAGGATGACGATAATGAATAGTAATATTATTAATGCCTCTACAATCAACACACATACGTGATGTACCATCCTTTTTCGGCACTAGAATAATAGGAACAGCACAAGGACTAAGGGATTCGCGTATATAACCTTTGTCGAGAAGCTCTTGTACTTGACGCATAATCTCCTTTGTCTCCTCTGGATTGGTACGGTATGGTGCACGGTTTGGCAGTGAAGCACCGGGGATTAAGTCAATCTGATGCTCAATCCCTCGAATAGGCGGTAATCCCGGTGGCACGTCTTGTGGAAAGACGTCAGCGAACTCCTGCAAAATGTTAGTGAAAGCAGGAGGCAAAGAGGAAGGCACGTCCTCGAATGAAAATAATGCCTCTTTGCACACAAAAGCATACCAAACAGATTTGCTGAAATCTAGCTCATCAATATCAGATTTGCTGGCAAATAAACATGCACTTTTCAATTTAATTTCAGAAGCAACACTAGATGGTTTATTATTAGGCTTCATTTGTTGCTCAAATTCTTTTGCCACAATCTGATTTTCACTCTTATTCTTCTCCTGTTTTGCTTTATTAGCTCTATTAATATCATCTTTCAAAATGGAATCAGGAGTCATAGGAAGCAAAGTAATATTTTTATCCTTATGAACAAGAGTATAGTGATTGTTTCTACCATTGTGTACAGAATTTTTATCAAATTGCCATGGTCTACCAAGTAATAAGGAACATGCTTGCATAGGTACCACATCGCAATCAACATAATCAGCATATGTAGAGATACTAAAATGAACACGAACAGTACATGTTACCTTAACCTTGCCGCTGTTGTTGAACCATTGGATGTAGTAAGGATGTGGATGTGGTCTTGCGGTGAGAGAAAGCTTCTCCACCATCACCATGCTAGCCAAGTTGTTGCAGCTACCTCCGTCTATGATGACCCGCACAGAACGTTCCTTCACAACTCCCTTGGTATGGAACAAATTGTGCCTCTGATTTTGCTCAGCTTGTGTGACCTGCACACTCAAAACACGCCGAGAAACTAAACATTCATACCTGTCAGCATCTTCAGGAGCCATGTATTGCGTCTCATGATCAGAATCATCTCCACCATGTTCTTCACGTGTAATAAGAGCCAAAGTCTCCTCATCATAGTCACTAGCGGACTCATATCCACCATCGTCGGTAGCAATCATCACACGCTGAGATTTGCATTTACTCGCATAATGACCTCCTCCCTTACAACGACGACAAATAATATCACTTGTGTGCCTTGTTGATGCCATGGAAGAAGAAGAACTCTGTGCAGGCCCGACAGATGCGCTCTTGGCAGATAATGGTGGTTGTGCCTATTTTCTTGTATCACGGCTGGAGGAGGCACCTGATTGAGGTGCTGGTGCAGTTGAAGTAGAAGATGCACGCGGTGTCCATGATGAAGGTCGGCCTGCAGAAAAGTTAGTTCGCGCCAATGCTTGTCAATCCTGCACTTCACGTTCAGCTTTACAAGCAAGATGGAATAAACGAGTGATATTAGTATACTCCTTATAGTCTAGAATGGTCTGAATCTCTCTATTTAATCCACCGAGAAAACGTGCAAGCATAGCTTCATTCTCCTCAACAATACCACATCTAATCATGCCAGTTTGTAATTCCTGATAATATTCTTCTACAGAATTTTTCCCTTGTCTTAAACACTGCAATTTTTGAAGCAATTCATGTTGATAATATGGTGGAACCCAACGCGTACGCATAGCAGTTTTCAAAGCAGCCCAAGTAGTTGGAATAGGATATAATCTACAATGTTCAGACCACCATACACATGCAAAACTAGTGAAAGCACAAACAGCAGCAACAACCCGTCTCTCCTCAGGATATTGTAAACATGTAAATCGTTGTTCAGTTTCTAACTCCCAAGTAAGATATATATCAGGAACATATCTACCCTCAAATGGTGGAATATTCAATTTCAGTTTAGGAATATGGACATCATCTCGTACCTGAGGTGGTGGTGCAGGCCTACCATTGCGAATATTTGCATGTGGACGACCTGGTGGGTGTGATGCATGTGGTTGCACGTAGTTCTGATTTTGATCAACCTCATCCTCGTAATCTTCCACATAATCATCCTCCTCCGCATCAGCAGCAGGAGCCACAGAAGTATCAACAACAGCACCAACAGTTTGGCCAAACGCAAGAGGGACACGGCTCGCTCGGCGGAGGTCTGTTTCGCGACGTGGAGGTAGTCGTTGTCGTTGTTGTTGGAGAGGTGCGTTAGGTGCAGCGGGTGGTGGTGGTGGAAGACGCGCGAGCAATTCATTAAACTTGTTATCAAGCTTTGTTTCGAACGTCTTCTCCATGCCATCTATCTTCTCCATGGCCTCTTCAAATCTGTTTAACACATCTTGCACCTGTCCACTCATCATTTGCTGAAATTTATCATGCAAATCCTTATTCGTCATGTTCTCCCAGTCAGTCTCGTCGGCTTGTGATCCTGGCATGGTTAGCAGCAATAGAAACACACAAGAATATGATCCTACAGACTACTAACAAGAGGTGGTGGTGGGTGTCACAAATCCGTCAAGTAAATCTCAAATTCTTACCAGTTCTTACCCAGTAGCAGGCGGTGATCGGCAACCATTGGAGTCAAAACTCTCAAAGCTTGGATAGAGTGATTACCAGGGAGAGTCAAACGCACGACGTAGATGTATGTGGAGCTGGGAAGGCTTATAATAAGGTAGCAAAAAGGGTCAGCAATAATCAATTCAGAGATGCAAAGTTGAATAAACGCTCAACGACGGTACAATGCTGGTCCTAGGCTAGACTGTGCTAGAGACGCGAGCCTAGAACACCAACAAAATCACGACGCGGCACATAAAAAAGGGAGGAGCACACTCTGAATTTTTTTTCTCTTTTTCCCCCTTTTTTTTGCACTTTTTTTCCTCTTTTTTTTCCTCCGCAACAATTTTTTTTCGAAAAAGTCTACAAATGGTCTAAAAACTGCCTAGCCAGAATTTTCTAGTTCTCCAAAAAATTCTGGCTAGGCAGTTTTTGACCATTTGTAGACTTTTTCGAAAAAAAATTGTTGCGGAGCAAAAAAAAGAGGAAAAAAATGCAAAAAAAAGGAAAAAAAAGGGAAAAAAATTCAGAGTGTGCTCCTTCCTTGTTTACGTGCCACGCCGTGATTTTGTTGGTGTTCTAGGCTTGCGTCTCTAGCACAGTCTAGCCTAGGACCAGCACTGTACCGTCGTTGAGCGTTTATTCAACTTTGCATCTCTGAATTGATTATTGCTGACGCTTTTTGCTACCATGTTATAAGCCTTCCCAGCTCCACATACATCTACGTTGTGCGTTTGACTCTCCCTGGTAGTCGCTCTATCCAAGCTTTGAGAGTTTTGACTACAACGGTTGCCGATCACGGCCTGCTGCTGGGTAAGAACTGGTAAGAATTTGAGATTTTCTTGACGGATTTGTGACACCCACCACCACCTCTTGTTAGTAGTCTGTAGGATCATATTCTTGTGTGTTTCTATTGCTGCTAACCATGCCAGGATCACAAGCCGACAAGACTGACTAGGAGAACATGACGAATAAGGATTTGCATGATAAATTTCAGCAAATGATGAGTGGACAGGTGCAAGATGTGTTAAACAGATTTGAAGAGGCCATGGAGAAGATAGATGGCATGGAGAAGACGTTCGAAACAAAGCTCGATAACAAGTTTAATGAATTGCTCGCGCGTCTTCCACCACCACCACCCGCTACACCTAACGCACCTCTCCAACAACAACAACGACGACTACCTCCACGTCACGAAACAGACCTCCGCCGAGCGAGCCGTGTCCCTCTTGCGTTTGGCCAAACTGTTGGTGCTGCTGTTGATACTTCTGTGGCTCCTGCTGCTGATGCGGAGGATGATGATTATGTGGAAGATTATGAGGATGAGGTTGATCAAAATCAGAACTACGTGCAACCACCTGCATCACACCCACCAGGTCGTCCACATGCAAATATTCGCAATGGTAGGCCTGCACCACCACCTCAGGTACGAGATGATGTCCATATTCCTAAACTGAAATTGAATATTCCACCATTTGAGGGTAGATATGTTCCTGATATATATCTTACTTGGGAGTTAGAAACTGAACAACGATTTACATGTTTACAATATCCTGAGGAGAGACGGGTTGCTGTTGTTGTTTGTGCTTTCACTAGTTTTGCATGTGTATGGTGGTCTGAACATTGTAGATTATATCCTATTCCAACTACTTGGGCTGCTTTGAAAACTGCTATGCGTACGTGTTGGGTTCCACCATATTATCAACGTGAATTGCTTCAAAAATTGCAGTGTTTAAGACAAGGCAAAATTCTGTAGAAGAATATTATCAGGAATTACAAACTGGCATGATTAGATGTGGTATTGTTTAGGAGAATGAAGCTATGCTTGCACGTTTTCTGGGTGGATTAAATAGAGAGATTCAGACCATTCTAGACTATAAGGAGTATACTAATATCACTCGTTTATTCCATCTTGCTTGTAAAGCTGAACATGAAGTGCAGGATCGACAAGCATTGACGCGAACTAACTTTTCTGCAGGCCGACCTTCATCACGGACACCACGTGCATATTCTACTTCAACTGCACCAGCACCTCAATCAGGTGCCTCCTCCAGCTGTGATACAAGAAAACAGGCACAACCACCATTATCTGCCAAGAGCACATCTGTCGGGCCTGCACAGAGTTCTTCTTCTTCCATGGCATCAACAAGGCACACAAGTGATATTATTTGTCGTCGTTGTAAGGGAGGAGGTCATTATGCGAGAGAATGCAAATCTCAGCGTGTGATGATTGCTACCGGGGATGGTGGATATGAGTCCGCTAGTGACTATGATGAGGAGACTTTGGCTCTTATTACACGTGAAGAACATGGTGGAGATGATTCTGATCATGAAACGCAATACATGGCTCCTGAAGACGCTGACAGGTATGAATGTTTAGTTGCTCAACGTGTTTTGAGTGTGCAGGTCACACAAGCTGAGCAAAATCAGAGGCACAATTTGTTCCATACCAAGGGAGTTGTGAAGGAACGTTCTGTGCGCGTCATCATAGACGGAGGTAGCTGCAACAACTTGGCTAGCATGGAGATGGTGGAGAAGCTTTCTCTCACCACAAGACCACATCCACATCCTTACTACATCCAATGGTTCAACAACAGCGGCAAGGTTAAGGTAACACGTACTGTTCATGTGCATTTTAGTATCTCTACATATGATGATTATGTTGATTGCGATGTGGTACCTATGCAAGCATGTTCCTTATTACTTGGTAGACCATGGCAATTTGATAAAAATTCTGTACACCATGGTAGAAACAATCAGTATACTCTTGTTCATAAGGATAAAAATATTACTTTGCTTCCTATGACTCTTGATTCTATTTTGAAAGATGATATTAATAGAGCTAATAAAGCAAAACAGGAGAATAATAAGAGTGAAAATCAGATTGTGGCAAAATAATTTGAGCAACAAATGAAGCCTAATAATAAACCATCTAGTGTTGCTTCTGAAATTAAATTGAAAAGTGCATGTTTATTTGCCACCAAATCTGATATTGATGAGCTAGATTTCAGCAAATCTGTTTGCTATGCTTTTGTGTGCAAAGAGGCATTGTTTTCATTCGAGGACGTGCCTTCCTCTTTGCCTCCTGCTGTCACTAACATTTTGCAGGAGTTCGCTGACGTCTTTCCACAAGACGTGCCACCGGGATTACCCCCTATTTGAGGGACTGAGCATCAGATTGACTTAATTCCCGGTGCTTCACTGCCAAACCGTGCGCCATATCGTACCAATCCAGAGGAGACGAAGGAGATTATGCGTCAAGTACAAGAGCTTCTCGATAAAGGTTATATACGCGAATCCCTTAGTCCTTGTGCTATTCCTATTATTCTAGTGCCGAAAAAGGATGGTACATCACGTATGTGTGTTGATTGTAGAGGCATTAATAATATTACTATTTGTTATTGTCATCCTATTCCTAGGCTAGATTATATGCTTGATGAATTGAGTGGCTCTACAATATTCTCCAAAGATGATTTGCGTAGTGGATACCATCAAATTCGTATGAAATTGGGAGATGAATGGAAAACAACATTTAAAACTAAGTTTGGATTATATGAGTGGTTAGTCATGCCTTTTGGTTTAACTAATGCACCTAGTACTTTCATGAGATTAACGAACGAAGTTTTACGTGCTTTCATTGGACGATTTGTGGTAGTTTACTTTGATGACATATTGATTTATAGCAGATCTTTGGAAGAACATTTGGAACATTTACTTGTTGTTTTTATTGCTCTATGTGATGCACGTTTGTTCGGTAACCTTGGGAAGTGCACCTTTTGCACCGATCGAGTATCTTTTCTTGGCTATGTTGTTACTCCATAGGGAATTGAAGTTGATAAAGCCAAGATTGACGCTATTGAGAGTTGGCTGCAGCCCAAAACGGTCACACAAGTGAGGAGTTTTCTTGGCCTCGCTGGATTCTATAGGCATTTTGTGAGAGATTTCAGCACCATTGCCGCACCTCTCAATGAGCTTACAAAGAAAGATGTGCCTTTTCTTTGGGGTACCGCACAGGAAGAAGCCGTCACGGTATTGAAAGATAAGTTGACACATGCTCCTTTACTCCAACTTCCTGATTTTAATAAGACTTTTGAGCTTGAATGTGATGCTAGTGGAATTGGATTAGGAGGTGTGTTATTACAAGATGGCAAACCTGTTGCATATTTTTCTGAAAAATTGAGTGGGCCTAGTATGAATTATTCTACTTATGATAAAGAATTATATGCTCTTGTTCGGACTTTAGAAACATGGCAACATTATTTATGGCCCAAAGAATTTGTTATACATTCTGATCATGAATCTTTGAAACATATTAGAAGTCAAGCTAAACTGAATGTAGACATGCTAAATGGGTTGAATTCATTGAGACGTTCCCTTATGTCAGTAAACACAAGAAGGGAAAAGAAAATGTTATTGTTGATGCATTGTCTCGTCGCTATACTATGCTTTCACAACTTGACTTCAAAATATTTGGTTTGGAGACCATCAAAGATCAATATGTGCATGATGCTGATTTTAAAGATGTAATGCAGAATTGTAAAGAAGGAAGAATGTGGAACAAGTTCGTCGTTAACGATGGATTTGTGTTTCATGCTAACAAGCTATGCATTCCAGCTAGCTCTGTTTGTCTTTTGTTGTTGCAGGAGGCGCATGGAGGAGGATTAATGGGACACTTTGGCGTGAAGAAGACAGAGGACGTACTTGCTACACATTTCTTTTGGCCAAAGATGAGACGGGATGTTGAGCATTTTATTGCTCGCTGCACTACATGTCAAAAAGCTAAGTCACGACTCAATCCTCATGGTTTATATATGCCTTTGCCTGTACCTAGTGTTCCTTGGGAGGATATATCTATGGACTTTGTTTTAGGTTTACCTCGAACAAAGAAGGGGAGGGATAGCATATTTGTTGTCGTGGATAGATTCTCGAAAATGGCACACTTTATACCATGTCATAAAAGCGATGATGCTGTTAATGTTGCTGATTTGTTCTTTCGTGAAATTATTCGCTTGCATGGTGTTCCAAATACTATTGTTTCAGATCGTGATACTAAATTTCTTAGCCACTTTTGGAGATGTTTATGGGCTAAGTTGGGGACTAAACTGCTTTTTAGTACTACTTGTCACCCCCAAACTGATGGACAAACTGAAGTAGTCAATAGAACATTGTCTACTATGCTTAGGGCTGTTTTGAAGAATAATAAGAAAATGTGGGAGGAATGCTTGCCTCATATTGAATTTGCTTATAATCGTTCATTGCACTCTACTACTAAGATGTGCCCTTTTGAAGTTGTGTATGGTTTCCTACCTCGTGCACCTATTGATTTGTTGCCTCTTCCATCTTCAGAGAAGGTTAATTTTGATGCTAAACAACATGCTGAATTGGTTTTAAAAATGCATGAGTTAACTAAGGAAAACATTGAGCGTATGAATGCTAAATATAAACTTGCTGGAGATAAGGGTAGAAAAAATGTTGTGTTTGCACCTGGAGATCTTGTTTGGTTACATTTGTGTAAAGATAGATTTCCTGATTTGCGCAAATCAAAGCTAATGCCACGTGCTGATGGTCCCTTTAAGGTGTTAGAGAAAATAAATGATAATGCATACAAACTTGAGCTGCTCACAGATTTTGGGGTTAGTCCCACTTTTAACATTGCAGATTTGAAGCCTTATTTGGGTGAGGAAGATGAACTTCCGTCGAGGACGACTTCATTTCAAGAAGGGGAGGATGATGAGGACATCAATACCATTGTTACACCCACAGTCCCTGCTGCTATACATACTGGACCAATTACTAGAGCTCGCGCACGCCAACTAAATTACCAGGTACTTTCGTTTCTTGGTAATGATTCTAATGTTCATGAGAATATGATGCTGCCTAAATTTGATACATTTGTTTTGCTTACAAATGAAGGGCCTAGCTTGGAGAAGGATGAACATTGGACCAAGAGAAAGCATGGAGATGATGGCATGCACAAGGGGAACAAGAACAGAGTTACGAGTGATGATTTCAGGTCTTTGAAGCCACCGTAACGAGTGCATGAAGCCTTGGACGAAATATACAAGATGCCACTTCATAAATTTCGTCCAGAGGCTATTATAGGTGTTGCGTCACCTTTTTATTGGGCCAGGCCCATGTAATTTCGAAATACATTAGTATATGCTATTTGTAGAGTCCATATGTGTGGGGAAACAAGAGATAGGGTTGATTTCGGACCCCTCCACCAAGGGCCACAAAATTCCCCCTCTCTTCCTCCATATATACAGCCCTTAGGGCACCGTTTAGACTTTGGGGTTTTGTTTAGATTAAAGTTATCCATAGCTGCAACTTCGCGTACTTCGTTTGTGTTCAACGACCAGACAAAGGCGTCACAGAACCCCACCTTGATCAATAAAGCTTTCATCTTATATTCGCAATATCCAGATTGCAATCTCAGTTTCTTGCTTGTTCTTCATTTGCTCGCAGGAAACAGGCCCTCGTGGTCAGGTTTATCGTGCTCCGGCGTGGTCAATAACCTCTCGGAGTTGGTTTAGCGATTGCTAAGGCGCAACAGCAAATTCAACAAAGCAAATACAGAAAAGATTATGCAAAGGCTCAGATTGGTTCGGATAAGATGAACTAACCCTAAATTTTTTTTGGCTTTTTCGTGGACTATAGGTATGAAGAAAAGACTCGATCTAAACTACGAAAACTGTAAAATCTCACCGAGCAACCTGGAAATCTGATACCACTTGATAGAGGTAAAGGTGTCCCGTCTTTCGATGAGATGATGGATATAGCTTTGGTGGAAGTCGACTTTGACGATCTGACTATGAACGTGCGAGGACGTCGCGCCTTAGCAATCGCTAAACCAACTTCGAGAGGTTATTGACCACGCCGGAGCATGATCAACCTGACCACGAGTGTCTGTTTCCTGCGAGCAAACGAAGAACAAGCAAGAAAACTGAGATTGCAATCTGGATATTGCGAATATAAGATGAAAACTTTATTGATCAAGGTGGGGTTCTGTGACGCCTTTGTCTGGTCGTTGAACACAAACGAAGTACGCGAAGTTGCAGCTATGGCGAACTTTAATCTAAACAAAACCCAAAGTCTAAACGGTGCCCTAAGGGCTGTATATATGGAGGAAGAGAGGGGGAATTTCGTGGCCCTTGGTGGAGGGGTCCGAAATCAACCCTATCTCTTGTTTACCCACACATACGGACTCTACAAATAGCCTATACTAATGTATTTCGAAATTACATGGGCCTGGCCCAATAAAAAGGTGACGCAACACCTATAATAGCCTCTGGACAAAATTTATGAAGTGGCATCTTGTATATTTTGTCCAAGGCTTCATGCACTCGTTATGGTGGCTTCAAAGACCTGAAATCATCACTCGTAACTCCGTTCTTGTTCCCCTTGCGCATGCCATCATCTCCATGCTTTCTCTTGGTCCAATGTTCATCCTTCTCCAAGCTAGGCCCTTCATTTGTAAGCAAAACAAATGTATCCAATTTAGGCAGCATCATATTCTCATGAACATTAGAATCATTACCAAGAAACGAAAGTACCTGGTAATTTAGTTGGCGTGCGTGAGCTCTAGTAATTGGTCCAGTAAGTATAGCAGCAGGGGCTGTGGGTGTAACAATGGTATTGATGTCCTCATCATGATCCATCCTTCTTCTCCACTAGAAGCACTGGTGATCCCCAAGGTGACGAACTTGGGCGAATATAGCCTTTATCTAGTAACTCCTTAATCTGCTTCTTAGTTTCTTCAAAATCCTTTGCGGGCATCGATACGGTCTCTTAGATATTGGCCCTGTGCCTGGCAAAAGCTCAATCAAAAACTCAATGTCTCTATCCGGTGGCATGCCTGGTAACTCCTCTGGAAATACATCAGGGAAATCCTTCACCACTAGTACTTCCTCCTGTACAACTCCTGATAAGGAATTCACTTGAGTCCTCTTCGGCACATTCCGGGATACATACGTAATCCTTCTTCCCTCTAGGGTAGTGAGAAAAATCGACTTACTGGCGCAGTCAATGTTCCCTCATACTCCGATAACCAATCCATGCCTAATATTACATACAGTCCTTGTGAATCCAATACTATTAGGTCTGAGGGGAACACGTAGTTACCAATCCTTAATGGTAACCGATCACACAATAGGCTAGCCATATACTCTACTCCTGGCGAGGTTAGTAACATGGGTGACCTAAGGACTTGGGTTGGCAGGTTATACTTATCCACAAATCACCTTGATATGTATGAATGCGATGCACCAGTATCAAAAAGAACGATTGCAGTAAATGACTTAACCAAAAACTTACCTATAACTGCATCAGGTTGCGCTTCAACCTCCTCCATGCTAACTTGGTTCACTTGTCCCCTATTGAAAGGGTTGGGCTTCTTCCCAGAGCTTCCATTGCCATTTCCATTCTTTGCTTCAGAACACTCCGTGGCATAATGTCCATTCTTCCCGCACTTGAAACAAGTAATGTGACTTAGATCCTTCTTGGCGGGCGTTACTGGGTTGGAACAGTTCTGGCCATTGCTTCCTCCATTCCCATTCCCATTCTTAGGGCCACTATGATTATGCGAACTTCCTCCATTGGGATTATGGCCACAATGGTTATGGTGAATGTGTCCTCCCGAGTTCGGGGTAAATCGGGGCCTCTGTTGAGCTCCTGAATTGTACTTCCCTTGTCCATACTTCCTCTTGTGGCTGTCAATCTGCTGCTTCTTCCCTTCAATCATGAGATCTCTATCTACCAACTCCTGGTAGTTGTTGAAGGTTGCCACCATCAACTGCATGCTCAGCTCATCATTCAGTCCTTCCAGAAACTTCTCCTGCTTAGCGGCATCTGTAGCAACGTCATCCAGGGCATAACGTGCTAACTTACTAAAATCATCCACATACTAACCTACTATGCGTCCTCCTTGGCGCAAATTGCAAAACTCGCGCTTCTTCATGGCCATAGCTCCTGCTGAAACATGGGCAGTGTGAAAAGTCTGCTGAAACTGGTCCCATGTGACAGTGTCGATGGGGTAAGTTGCTCTGAAATTCTCCCACCATGATGATGTGGGTCCATCAAGCTGATGTGCGGCAAAACGCACTCTCTCCGCATCTATGCATCCTATAGTGGTCAGCTCCCTTCCAATCTTGCGGAGCCAATCATCTGCAACCATCGGGTCGGTGCTACTAGAGAACACCGGCGGATTCAACCTTAGAAAACGGGCTAAGTGATCAACAAGTGGTGTGGTGGTGGGTTGTTGTTGTTGTTGTTGTTCCCCTGGTTCTAATTCTGGACTAGTAGCTGCATCAGGGTATTCTACTACTGGATCAACTGAGTGAGCTCCGGTGGGAAAGCAAATCCATTGTCACGTCTCGGAGGCATCTGATGAGTTTAGAAAAGATGAGAAAATAGAATAGAATGAGGTCTAGAGGGAAAACACTACCCACATGCACATGAGACAAACACAATCATATCACTTCAATCAATTCAAACAAGGGCATACAAGCGGTCTATCTATCATTACAAAAGTGCTCGGACTATACTATATACATGGGGGAATACTACTATTGATATGGTGGTCGACTTGAAGTTTTAATCGGTGGAAGACTCCATGATATCTGCTCCAGCTTCATCCACATAGTCATCATCGCTATCATCGGGGTCCGAGTCGGTGTCGTCGATGATGATGTAGTCCTCCGAGCGAATGTCCTTGGAATCGTCGTCAACTCCTGCTAGCGCGGGTGCTTCCATGAATACTCCTAGTTTCTTTGTCAGTTCATCATTCTTCTCCACGAGTATCATCATTTCCTCCTAATATACATCGCGTGTAGACTTGAGTTCTTCCTCCAGTTCCTTGATCATGATCATTGCCTTCTTCAGATCTATCGTGCCTGCGCACATCTGGTTCTCCTGTTGACGAATGTGCTGGTTTAACTCCTGGATGAAAGCTGCAATGGACCTGTCCCTCCTGGTGCTGATCATCTCCCATTGCTCATCTCGGTGCCCACCAATCTGGTAGATAGTATCCTTGAGATCCTTGTGGTAAACTTCTCCAATGGGTCCCATGGTGATGTGGGATGCCATGCTCTTTCCTAGATTCCAGGTTGGTGCATCAAAGGAAAACTCTATGGGCTTAGTGACTGGCATGAACGTCCTTCTTGGAACTTGAACTCGAATCATCCAGCGCTCCTCTTCTGGTAAAGTGGCGACGTAGGTCCCGGTGAAGCTTGGTATTCCGATGTTCAGGTACCTAGTAACTTCCTTCAAGTGTCGTCTGAAAGGGGTGTCTTCATCCGGTTGTTTAAACTTTTTCCTTGCATCCGCCATCCTATAGAGTAGATAAGGGAGAGGAGTCAGAAATGAGAAGAGAGGAGTGGTCCTATAGTCAGCGTGTGCTCTGATACCATCTTGTAGCGACCAGACCTCAAACAATCTAGTCTCTGTGCATTAGTGTCATCCTTGGATCTGTAATGCTGACACGCATAGTACTTGAGGATTTATAACAGAGTTTCAATCACACACTTATTACATCGAATGTCTCAAAAGAGAACTTATTACAATAATATGGCTTAAGGCCATCTAAAAATATAACAACGGAAGACTTGGAAGATAAAGTGAGTCCATCAACTCCAATGGCATAGCTGAGGGAAAGACAACGACCTATGGCACCTTACTCGTCATCTGAAAAGTCTGCAACATGAACAGTGCAGCCCGAAATGGGTCAGCACATGGAATATGCTGGCAATGTAACACATAGAGTACTGAACAGAATAAAAGCTATCACGACATGCATATATGGCTGGTGGAAAGCTCTATGGTTACAGTTTGGCATAAAGCCAATTTTTCCCTACAACAAAGGAATAAAATTTTATTTAACTATCATGGTGGTTCTTAAACATTGAGAATGTTCCTCCAACTCAATCCCAATTAAACTTCATCATTAACCCAACAAATTAAATTTAGAGTGATTATCAACATGATAATCCAAGAGCCAGATACTCAAGATGTCCATAACCGGTGACACGACTAACCATGATTAGTTTATACACTCTGCAGAGGTTTGCGCACTTTTCCCCACAAGACTCGAACACATCCATGATCGAAGGATTGAGACATAGTCTTTCTGAAGCATTAACTCTCTACTCTGGGTAGACAGTACCACCTACAACCCACTACATCTGCTAGTCTACCTCTTTAAGAGCTTCACGCAACTTACTCAACTACGACAGAGCCCATATTGTCTTGTGGCTGCACACGGTAGTTTCTAGCATGAATAATCTTATGATCTCTTTGAGCGTGGGTGGCGGACTGTAGGATGATCACATGGGTACTCCGGGATATCCTAGGACAACACTGGATTCTCCAGGTGCCCTGACAACCACTGGGTACTCCAGGGTGCCTCAAGTAATCCACCCGGATGTGTATTAAAGTAGCCACCTTAAGTTAACCATTAATAATAAGTCTCACATCTGTTATGAATCACTCAAACCAAACCATGTCTACGAGCATATCATAGCAATATAAGCATCACGTAGAAGTAACTCCCGAAGGTTTGATAATAAATAGGGCAATAGGTTCTTCCTCATCATCTACTTCCCAAAACCCACATGTTATTCAAAACCTAACCATGCAATTGTTTGAGAAATGATCTAATGTAATAAAACTGGTTAGTAAAGAGGTATGATCAAAGTGTTACTTGCCTTGCTGATGATCCGTGAAACCTAGAGACTCATAGTAGCATGCTTCGCACTCCGGGTACTCTATCGCAAACAAACAAAGAATACAATAGGAACTCAACTAGAAGCATGGATAAAACTTCAAATAAGAGAATCTAACCAGAAAGTTCAACTTAAGAACACCGGTTTGCAAAAAGAATCAAATCAAACGAAGCAACAAAACTTAAACTGCGAAACAAGATCTGTTTACTAATCTGGACTAAAGTCAAATTTTACATTACCAAAATCTTGTTCAAGTTGGGTAAACAGAAAGAGGGCTTCAAGACGAAGATCTAGGCGCTTGAATTGCTTGATTCCAATAATCAAGCAAAAAGATAAACTAAAACGAAAAACAGGGCAGAAATCACAATCGAAAATAATCGCGGAAAAACCCTGGAAAAAAGAAAAACTGACGAAAAGACTAACGAACGAATGTTCGCTGTCTGCGGCTAACGGGTGAACACCGTTCGTTAAAACGAACGTCCGCTATTTAACTAAACCAGAAAAAACAATATATATATATATATATAAAAATAAACCTAGGGTTTCTAAAAAACCTGAACGGTTTAAAAATAAAACCAAACAACGGCGGCGACGGCGTATACCTTCGGCGAGGCTCTGGCGAGGCGGGGCGGCTCCGGCGGGGTTCTGCAGCGGCAGCGGGGCTCCGGGGTGGCGGCGGGTCGGCGGTGGGGCGACGGTGAGGCACGGCGGTGCGGCGGCGGCTTGCGGGCGGTGGGGCTCCGGCAGGCAGCGGTGGAGGCATTGGGTGGCAGGGTGGGGTGGGCAAGTGGCGGCGGGGCGGCGGTATTTAAGAGGGGGTGGGGGTGGCGGCGACTTGGGCAAGGGGGCGGCGGCGAGGCGGCTCAGGGTCGGACTCCCCGATCCAGCGGGCGCACGGCGGGGCGAGGCGGCGGCGCTAGGCGGGTCGGCCTGCTCGGCTGAGCCTTCGGCAGAGTAGGGCGGGAACTTTTTTTTAAATAGATTTCGCCAAAAAAATGAATCCTAGAAAAAATAAAATAAAAAACTAAAAATACCAAAACAAATTTTCACCGTCTAAATAAAATATTTAGAACGGGATGAACATTTTCTTGGCCTAAAAATGCAATTTTGAAAATGTGCAATTTTCTTCTAATTCAAATAAAATTGCAATAAAATCCAAATAAAATTATTATTTGATTTTAATATATTTTCCCCGAATATTTCGTTTATTTTGAAGAAGTCATATTATCTCCTCTCATATATTTTTAATATGAAATATTTATGAAGAGGAAAAAATAATTAAAACCAAATTGATCCTTGTTTCGATATTTGAGAAAACTCAAATACGAAAATGATGAAATCCCCAACTCTCTCCGTGGGTCCTTGAGTTGCTTAGAATTTCGAGGATCGCGAAGTGAAATGCAATAAAATATGATATGCATGAATGATCTAATGTATAACATACCAAATTGAAAATTTGGGATGTTATATTAACTATCATGGTGGTTGTTAAACATTGAGAAGGTTCCTCCAACTCAATCCCAATTAAGCATCATCATTAAACCCAATCAAATTCATTTAGAGTGATGATATCAACATGATAATCCAAGAACCAGATACTCAAGATGTCCATAACCGGGGACACGACTAACCATGCTTAGTTTATACACTCTGCAGAGGTTTGCGCACTTTTCCCGACAAGACTCGAACACATCCATGATCGGAGGATCAAGACATAGTCTTTCTGAAGCATTAACTCTCCACTCTGGGTAGACAGTACCACCTACAACCCACTACATCTGCTAGTCTACCTCTTCAAGAGCTTCACGCAACTTACTCAACAATGCCAGAGCCCATATTAGCTTGTGGCTGCATGCGGAAGTTTCTAGCATGAATAATCTTATGACCCCTTTGAGCCTGGGTGGCGAACCGTAGGATGATCATACGTGTACTACGAGATATCCTACGACAACACCGGATTCTCCAGGTGCCCTGACAACCACTGGGTACTCCAGGGTGCCTCAACCAATCCACCCAGATGTGTATTTAAGTAGCCATAATAAGTTAACCATTAATTAACATTACTCACATCTGTCATGGATACACTCACCCAATCCACGTCTATGAGCATAGCATAGCAATATAAGCATAACATAGAAGTAACTCCCAAAGGTTTGATCATAAAGAGGGCAATAGGTTCTACCTCATCATCTACTTCCCAAAACCCACATGTTATTCATATCCTAACCAAGCAATGTTTGAGGGTTGATCTAATGCATAAAAACTGGGTAGTAAAGAGGTATGATCAAAGTATTACTTGTCTTGCTGATGATCCGCAAAACGTAGAGACTCGTAGTAGCACGCTTCACACTCCGGGTACTCTATCACAGACAAACAATAACATACATAAGCACTCAACTAGAAGCATGGGTGAAACTCAAATAAAAGATCTAACCAGAAAGTTCAACTGAAGAACTCCGGTTTGCAAAAAGAATCAAAACAATCGGAGCAACGAAACTCAAACTACGAAAGAAACAAGATCCGTTTACTAATCTGGATTAAAGTCAAATTTTACAGTACCAAAATCTTGTTCAAGTTGGTAAAACATAAAGAGGGCTTCAAGACGAAGATCTAGGCGCTTGAATCACCTGAATCGGATAAATGAGCGAAAAGATAAACTAAAACGAAGATCAGGGCAGAAATCGCGATCGAAAATAATCGCGGAAAAACCTTGGAAAATAAAACGCGACGAACAGGCTAACGAACGCTCGCTCTCTGTCTGCGGCTAACGGATGAATATCGTTCATTAAAACGAATGTACGGACGAGCATCCGCTATTGAACTAAACCAAAAAAAAAAGAACCGATCTAAAAAAATAAACCTATGGTTTTCTAAAAAAGAACCGAATGGTTTTCTCGGAAGAACCGGCGGTTGCGGTGGCTATACTTCCGGCAAGGTCGGCGGCGGCTCCTCTGGCAGCGGGGCGGTCGGCGGTGGCGGCGGCTCCTCCGACGACGGTCGGCAGCGGCGGGCGAGGCGACGGGGTGGCGGCGGCGTCGCGGGGCGACGCGACGTCGCGGCGGCGGCGACGACGGATTGGGGCGGCGGCGCTAGGGTTCGGGCGGGGTCGCGGGACGGGCTGGCGGAGGGGTCGGGCCGCGGCCTTTAAAGGGCCGGCCTGGTACAGTATCCTAGTCGGACACGGCCCGGTAAGGCGGTTTTTTAAATAATCCTAACACAGAAAAACTAATCAAAGAAATACTAAACGGACTCCAAAAATCCTAAAATAAATTTTCACGGTCCTCTAAAAATATTGCAGACAAAGTAAACATTTATTTGGGCCTCTAATGCAATTTTGAAAAACGCATTTTTTCCTAACTCAAATAAAATAGCGATAAAACTCCGAATAAATTTTTTATTTGATTTTAATATTTTTCCTCCAATATTTCTTTATTTTGGAGAACTCATTTTATCCCCTCTCTTTTCTTTTCATAAGAAATATTCGAAGTGAAAATAATTAAAACCAAATGATCCTCTTTTTCTAAATTTGAGAAAACTCAATTATGAAAATAACGAAATCCCCAACTCTCTCCGCGGGTCCTTGAGTTGCGTAGAATTTCTAGGATCAACCAAAAATGCAATAAAATATGATATGCAATGATGATCTAATGTATAACTTTCCAAATGGAAATTTGGGATGTTACATCTCTTCGAATTATCAGTTTGGTTTGGCCTACTAGATTGATCTTTCTTGCAATGGGAGAAGTGCTTAGCTTTGAGTTCAATCTTGCGGTGTCCTTTCCCAGTGACAGCAGGGGCATCAAGGAACATATTGTATTGTTGCCATCGAGGATAAAAATATGGGGTTTATATCATATTGCTTGAGTTTATCCCTCTACATCATGTCATCTTGCCTAATGCGTTACTCTGTTCTTATGAATTTCATACTCTAGATACATGTTGGATAGCGGTCGATGTGTGGAGTAATAGTAGTAGATGCAAAATCGTTTCGAGCTACTTGTCGCGGACGTGATGCCTATATACATGATCATTCCTAGATATTCTCATAACTATGCACTTTTCTATTAATTGCTCGACAGTAATTTATTCACCCACCGTAATACGTATGCTATCTTGAGAGAAGCCACTAGTGAAACCTATGCCCCCCAGGTCTATTTTCCATCATATAAGTTTCCTATCTATTTTATTTTGCAATCTTTACTTTCCAATCTATATCATAAAAATACCAAAAATATTTATCTTATTATTATCTCTATCAGATCTCACTCATGCAAGTGGCCGTGAAGGGATTGGCAACCCCTTTATTGCGTTGGTTGCGAGGTTCTTGATTGTTTGTGTAGGTATGAGGGATTTGCGTGTAGCCTCCTACTGGATTGATACCTTGGTTCTCAAAAACTGAGGGAAATACTTATGCTACTTTCCTCTTCAAGGGAAAACCAACGCAGTGCTCAAGAGGTAGCACCTCCCTCGACCGCCCCCCCTTAGCCCTCTTCTCCGCCGATTCCCTCACCCGCAATTCGTCACCGGAGCCATGCTTTGCCGCCACTCGCCGCTTTCGCCTCCGACCACCCTAGGCCGCGCCGTCACCACAATCGTGATCGTCGTGGTCAACCACCCCTCACTGACATCTTCCCCTAGCTCGAGGACCGCCAGAGTAGCTTCCCCGTCGAACCCAAGGCCGCCACCATCGTCGGACCTTCGCTGGACCTCTTTGTAAGTGCCGGAAACGCCCCCCTTCCGTTGGATCTTAGATGAACGGCTCTGATTAGACGTGTTTTTTTTCACGAACCGTTTTCTTTCAATCTTCGGGCGTCCGCTGCCTAACTCTTGCCGCACACACCTCCTGGCCAATAAGGCTTAGTCATGTGTCCTCTTAGCTGATCCGTAGCATTTATCTTTTTTCAGTTCTGTTTTATTTTCAGAAATAGTTCTGTTTTTAGAATTTGAATATCTTTTATATTTTTAGTCCATTTTGAGTGATTATTTTTGCGTTGGATCACAAATTTTATGTAGTTTCTGTATGATCCAATACTTCTCAAATTTGAATTGTTAAAATTTGAATTTTCTCATATTTGCTTCAAAACTTAATTTTTGAATAACTTGAGTTTAAAATTTTATGTTTATTTGATTCTTTTTGCACTTGGTCAATAGATTAGTTGTTTATGCAGTAGCACTTCAATGTTTATTTTTGGTTTATTTTAAATTTGTTTATTTGCAAAAACAGTACTATTTTGACTTTCTTTTTGTTTTATCTTTCCACTTTTACTTTTTATTGTTTTTATTTATTTTCTTTTGTCACGTTTGACAAATTTTGCTTTGCTTCTGTTAGTCAATAGTAGCCAATTTTATTTGTTACTTAAAATAAATTTTAATATTTTTTTCTTTAGTTTTGTAGTAAAACTTGTTTTCACAATAAGTAGAGTTTTAGAAATGCTTTAAGGTTGATTCTTTTTGTACAGAAAACCTTAGGTAAAATTATTTCTATTATTTTAGTAAAAACTTTAGTTATTTTGTGTTAATTTAATAGTTTAGTGTTTTATTTTTTGTTAAAGTTTTACTTAGGACAATATTATTTTTGTTTCGAAGATAAGCCCTTGAGTTTTCTTTAGTGATTTCTTTATAGTTTTCTTTGAAGTTTCTCTTTGGACTTTTACTTGAGTTTTTATTATTGATTTCCTTGATGTTTTATTTGTTGATTGTTATTTTGACTTCTAGTATTGGTTGCTAGATTAAATGCTATGTTATGACTTAATAGATTTCATCGGAGAGTGACGAATAGTATCTAGTAAATTCCAAGAGCGATAAAATCTTCACCAAGTAATACCAGGAAGGTCACATTGACCATTTTATTCATACCTATGTTTTTGTTGCATTTAGTGTCACCGTTCAACAATCCCTCCAGTAGTGATATTGAATTCTTGTAGTAGAGTAGAATGCATGAGGTAGACAGGGTTTGGTAAGAATGCTCGGGAGTGGTGTGAGAAGGAGGACTTCACATCAATGACGACAACTTCATGATGACTATACATCAATGAGGACAACTCCATGATGGCAACTTCAAGGCCTGGATCTTCAAGACCTCAAGACTTCAAGACTCGAGACAAGATTTCAATACACACGAATGGGTGGAAATTTGTTGTGAGGCACCCTGGAGTACCTAGTGGATGACCTTGTGAGCTGGAGTAGGCTAGTACTCATGAGGAAAGGTCCACCCAAACTCAAAGAGAAAAATGAATACTTCATGCCTGGAAGCTTACCTGTGTAGCCACAAGTCATTATGGGCTCTAGCTTGGTTGACCCTAGTTGTGACTCTGGGTTGGGTCGCTACAAAATCAAAACAAAAAGTCAAGTATATCACACACAGTTTATTTCACGAACTATGTGAGATGCAATAAAAAAATATTTTGGAGCACCATCTTATATGGCTTATGGAATAAGGTTCGTCCGCTACAGTCCATAGCCAGTGTGCCAAGCACACTAGATCCCCAAACATCATTTTATTGTTCAATCATCACAAGTCAAAGATGGGACATAGACCGGCGTCGTGAGGGCAACTTCGACGCCCCACTCCAGCGAGAGTGCGGCCACAGCCGCCATGAGCGCGGTCGCAATCTGTGACCGAGCGGCTGCGGTAGCCAAAACAGCTATTGCTGCTGCTCAGTCTGCGACGGGGATAGCAAATGGCGAGAGCGGCACATCAGTTGTATGTTACGTGGAGGCCGCCTTAGCCCTGATGGATGCTGCCCACGCCCATGTCGAGGCCGGCCATGCCCATGTTAAGGCCGGCCACGCCCAGCTCTTGGAGGTTAACGCACAAATCGCATAAAGCTCCTCCGACAACAGTCGCCAAACCACGGCCAAAGAGTTGGCAATGGTCGGGAGCGTTCGAGCAACCATCTGTTGGCTCGCGGCATACCTTGACCAGATGGAACCCGTCCAAGCCCAGCTCGCGGCCGCCCACGACCAGCTTGTGGCGGACTTTTCCAAAGAGACGTTGGATGCATATGGCGAGATGCTTGCCGAGTATATTGCGATGGATACCATGGATCCCCTTCCCTAGGAGATCGTTGGGCGTGAGCTAGACATGGAGAATGCGGCGGAGATCGACGAGCGCCGGCCGGAGTAGTAGTCTTTGTTTAGAGTTCTAGTCTTTTCTTAGAGTGATGTTTAGGTCAGCTAGCTCTGTTTAATTGCTGAACTTGCTTGGTTAAGAAGTGTGGGTGTGTTGTAGGCTCCCATCCTCCTCCTCCTTCTACATCTTACATGCCCCGACTACCGCCGCGACACCTTCCACCCAAATCACTGACCCATCTTCCGAATAAGCGCCACCCTAAACCATGGTGCACACAATATAGCCAGGAGCTCAAGGAGCATTTAGCAGCAAAGAAGAAAATCACGGCTGCATGCGCGGATGAGGTCGTGATGGCTGCCATGTGTGCCGACCCCTAGATCTTGGAGGAGCACCTCATGTCAAGGCCACCGTTGACGCCTCACGCGTGGAAGCCGCCACGCTGATACGTCTCCAATGTACCCATAACTTTGTAATGTTCCATGCTATTATAGTATCAATCTTGGATGTTTTACATGCAATTATATATCATTTTTTCGGACTAACCTAGTAACTTTGTGCCGAGTGCCAGTTGCTGTTTTTTTCCTGTTTCTGGTTTTCCAGGAAATCAATACCAAACGAAGTCCAAATGCCACGAAACCTTTTGACGATATCTTTTTTGGACATACAAAACACTAGAAGCTCCAGGAGGAAGTCGGAAGACTAACAAGGTGGCCACAAGCCACCAGGGCACGCCCAGGGGGTCAGCGCACCCAGGTGCCTCATGGGCCCTTTGTTCCTCTGTTTGACCTAATTCCGACTCTACAAATTCTCTAAAATCGGGAAACCAACAAAGAGCCACCCAAAAACACTTTTTCTGCCAACGCAAGCTTCTGTTCTCACGGGATCCCATCTGGAGGCCTTTTCCAGCACTCTGCCGAAGGGGGAATCGATCACGGAGCTGCCCTTCCGATGATGTGTGAGTAGTTCACCACAAACCTATGGGTCCATATTGAGTAGCTAGATGGCTTCTTCTCTCTCTTTGATCTTCAATACAATGTTCTCCTCGATGTTCTTGGATATCTATTCGATGTAATCCTTTTTGTGGTGTATTTGTTGGGACCCCAAGAATTGTCGATTTATGATCAGATTATCCATAAATATTATTTGAGTCTTCTCTGAACTCTTTTATGCATTATTGTTATAACTTTCTATTTCTCTCCGATCAATCTGTTTGGTTTGCCAACTAGATTGATTTATCTTCCAATGGGAGAGATGCTTTGCGATGGGTTCGATCTTATGGTCCTTAGTCCTAGTGACAGAAGGGGACATCACATATATTTGTATCTTTAATATTAAGGATAAAACATTGGGGTTTATTCATATTGATTGGATTTACTTTCTCTACATCATGTCATCTTGCTTAGTGCGTTACTCTGTTCTTTATGAACTTGATACTCTAGATGCATGCTGGATAGCGATCGATGTGTGGTGTAATAGTAGTACATGCAGGTAGTAGTCGGTCTACTTTTCTCAGACGTGATGCCTTGGATATCGTCATTCAATTGCCCAACAGTAATTTGTTTACCCACGGTATGCTATGTTCAAGAGAGAAGCCTCTAGTGAAAAGTATGGCCCCCGAGTCTATCTTTATCATGTATATCTACTAATAAAAGAAATAAGTATTCTTAGTCCATTTTGCTATTTTGTAGAAAAACCCCTAATGTTTCTAACATTAAACCCATAGTACATATCAAATGTTCTTTAACACCTCAGCAAAATCAGGATTGGACATGAAATTGAAGATAAATTTGCTAGAGACACCCAATAAATAAGACATGCATGACAATAAATAAAAGAGGGACACAATAAAGATGGGATGTATGCTATAAAAAAATAAAAAAGAAAATGCAGAGGACATCTGATAAAGATGAGATGTTAGAGCATCTCCAATACACGGTCCAAATGTAAAAATACCTAAATTTTGGACCGTATGGGGGCAAAAAATGCTGCTCCAACAAACGGTCCATATGTAAAAAAAGTTGGACCGCAGCCTCCCGTTGATGTAAAATTGAAAACTTTGTGATGCAAATTTACATCATGAGATGCAGCTGATGTAAAACCATGGCCGCCTGCCAAACACCCAACCGCCACTTCATTCCGCTTCCGCCTGGTGACCGCCCGCCTGCAATCGAGCACCAGCCGCCGAAAGTCGCCGCCGCCACCGGCCAAGTCGACATAGCCTACGCCACCACTGCCCCACATTGCCGCCACCTCCCTAGCCCTTGTCGCCTCGCCCACCGAAGGGCGTCTCGCAGCTGCCCCGACGCTGTTGTTTCGGAAGCAGCCGCAGCTGGATTCGCCGACTTCGGCGGGTCCACCTTGCTCCCTTCTCTTCTGTGTTGCCACCGCCCTCCATCGCCTTATCTCTCATCGCCTCCCCCACTTGAGGGCGTCAAGCAGCCGCCCCGGTGCCGCCATTTTGGGAAGCAGCCGCGGCTGGATTCACCGACTCCGGCGGTCCACTGTGCTCCCTTCTCCTCTGCATCGCCATGCTCCCTTCACCTCCGCGTCGCCATTCGCAATAGTTCTCCTCTGCGCTGCTGTTCGTAGCAGCGACCAATCGAACCGCCGGCCATCTTCTTCCACGCCGCGCACAAGGTGTTCGAAGAAATTCCCCAAGGTAAAAAAACGACAAAACTTGATGGTTTTAATTGGCATTGGATAGTATGTTTGACGGTGGTTGTTTGCATTGTAGATGCACTCGATTGACTCCTCATTCGTGGATGATTCATTGTCGGACGAGGAATTTGATTTGCATGAAGAAGAGGACATTCCTATGCGTGTGGCCACACACAAGGAGAAGAAGCCAAAGCACGATGGTTCCGTCTATGGTCGTGCATTCATTCCGAGAGAACTGATTGATGCACACAAACGGTTGATGTGCAACTACTTTGGATCACCACCTGTTTTCCTGGATAATTACTTTCGACGCCGTTTCAAAATGTCGAATGACTTGTTCATCCACATTGCAATTCCGTGAAGCAGCACAATCCAAACTTCGAGCAGAGAAGGAACTGTGCTGGGTTGCTTGGCCATATCATTGAACAGAAGATCATTGCCACTTTGCGCATGATGGCATGTGGTGTTCCGACAGATTACATTGATGACAACTTGGGGATGGAAGAGAGCACTGCTATCTTCTATGTCAAGCAATTTGCAATGACTATGGTAAAAGTGTTTGGTCCACAGTACTTGAGAGCAACCAATGCTTAGGACACTCAGAGGCTTTCGGAGATGAACAAAGCTCAAGGGTTTCCAGGTATGCTCGTGTTTGTGGATTGCATGCATTAGAAATGGAAGAACTGCCCAAAAGCATGGCATGGACAATTCGAGGGTTGTGGCAAGGATGCCACTATCATTCTTGAGGCAGTTGCCGATCATGAAACATAGATTTGCCATGCATATTTTGGGATGCATGGATCTTGCAACAACATCAATGTGCTCGACCGGTCACCTTTGTTTGCCAAGTTAGCAAATGGAGAAGCACCACCAGCGACCTTCGAAGCAAATGGCCGCACATACAACTATGGGTACTATCTTGCAAATGGGATCTACCCAAGGTGGAGTACATTTGCCAAGCCGGTTGCAAAACCTGAAGGTAAGAAATAACTCGTCTTTCACAATGCACAAGCGGCCACTAGAAAAGATTGAGAGGGCTTTCGGGATTTTGCAATCTCACTTTTCTATTGTGTGAGGACCATCTAGATTCTGGTATCAAAAGATCCTTGGGTACATCATGACTGCTTGCATAATTATGCATAATATGATCATTGAGAATGAGCGTGTAAAAAATTTAGATTACAACTTCTATCACTTGATGGGCATTCCTGTTAACCCCATGCGAAAAGACCAACATATCAGACGTTTCATGAAGGTGTACAGTGAGATTAGAGACATTGATGTGCATGATCAACTCCAGAAAGATTTAATGGAAGAGCATTGGAAATGGCATGCCTAAAGAGCCGCATAGATTCATGATTTGTTTGTGAAAAACTATGTTTTATTGTGCAAAACTATGTTGTATTTGTGTTGCATTTGATCTTGTGGATTTGAGCAACTATGCAACAATTTGATATTGTGGACATATATAATTTTTTATGTTGTTTTTAGACGTTTTTTGCAAGATGTGTGGCTGTACAGTGGCTGTGCGGCAGTCACGCGGCCGCCGGCCAGTTTTGCATCTTCGATTTGGACCATCTGTTGGAGATGCTCTTTTTCTTACATCTCCATTTTGGACCATCTGTTGGAGTTGAGCCTTTTCCGGAGATGTAAAAAGCACTTTTTGGTGCTCCAAATTTGGACCATCACCAGTTTGGACCGCCAAAATTTGGACCATCTATTGGAGATGCTCTTACGCTATTCTCCCATATATAAGAAGAAAAAAGAGGAAATGCATGAAAAAAGTAAAAAGTAGGCATGCATGACAAAAAATAAAATAAAAGACAAGTTTGATAAGATATAGATAGTGATAGAATAGGTACCAATACCTATGACATGTATGACAAGAAATAGTGATAAAATAGGGGCGCAAGTACCTGCGTCCACAGACACCATACAAAAATGTTCTTTTCCAGACAAAATAAAATCTATTTTTATGATTAAAAAATCTTGTATCTTTTTTACAACCTTTTTAAGAATTCTTCATGTATTTAAGAAATATGCATGTGAAAAAAGTGTTCAAGAGTTACCCTAAGATGGTGATTCTTAAACTAAAAACTACCATTGATGCACGCATATCTCAGTAGTGTGCTAATGTGTCATCGTTTGTTTTTGTCGTTTTCCTTTACTCGCCCGTAACAACAGCCCATTTCAAAGATGACATGAATACATGCATGATCACTTGCCCATTTCTTTGTATGGATTAAATCTACATGCAAGCCGTGCTGAAATAGAACACCTGTAGAATGTTAAACTGTGCTTTTCTAGTTTAAGACCATCTTTGTTTGGGACATAGCTACAAAGTATCAGATTATAGACCATTTTTTGTAAATTAAGAGCACGTGTATTTTTTTTCTCCCGTTGCGACACACGGGCCTCTTTGCTAGTATATTAAAATACAAAATACATTCCTACAATTTATTTACTTTTATTTTATTTTGTGTTTTTTTCTATCTATCACTATGAGATTTGATCCTTGCAATTAACCACCAAGGGATTGACAACCCCTTGTTTGCGTTGGGTGCAAGTATTTGCTATTTGTGTGTAGGTACTGATAATGAGGTGTTGCATGGTCCTCCTACTGGATTGATAACTTTGGTTCTTAACTAAGGGAAATACTTATATCTACTGTACTGCATCATCCTCTCCTCTTCGGGGAAATCCAGACGCAGCTCACAAGTACCAGGAAGAATTTCTAGCGCTGTTGCTGGGGGGACAAAATCAACATCTATCAAGTACCATCGCATAAACTTTCATCTCGATGCATTTACTTTATTTACCATTTGCCTCTCGTTTTCGCCTATCCCACTTCTAAAACATTTTTACAAAAACAAAAAAATATTTCCCGTTTTGCCTTTTTGCCTTTGTGCTTGTTTGCTTGCTTTGTCACGATGTCTCAAGAAAAGAGCAAGTTGTGTGATTTTTCCTATACTAATAGTAATGATTTTATTAGTACTCCGATTGCTCCTCCCACCACTAGTGCGGAGTCTTGTGACATTATTGGCGCTTTGCTAAATTTTGTTATGAAAGAACAATTTTCTGGTAGTCCTAATGAAGATGATGCATCCCATCCTAACATTTCCATTGAATTTTATGATATGCAGAAGAAAAAAGATGTGGATAATGAAATTGTCAAATTAAAATTACTCCCGTTCTCACTACGATATCACGCTAAAACTTGGTTTTCATCCTTGCCACGAAATAGTATTGATTCTTGGGATAAGTGTAAGGATGCCTTTATTGCCAAGTATTTTCCTCCCGTGAAAATTATTTCTCTTAGAAATAAAATTATGAATTTTAAGCAGCTTGAGCACGAACATGTTCCCCAATATTGGGAGAGGCTAAAATTATGATAAGAAATTGCCCTACTCATGGCTTAAGTTTATGGATGATCATACAAAAAAATTATGTGGGATTGAATTTTTTGTAGAAATCTTTTACATTCCGCCGCGGGTGGTACCTTTATGGAAATCGCGTTAGGAGAAGATACAAAATTGCTTGACAATATTATGGAAAATTATTCACAATGGCATACTGAAAGAACTCCTACTAGTAAAAAGGTGAATTATGTTGAAGAAATTAGTACTTTGACTGATAAAGTAGATGCACTTATGAAAAAAATGCTAGTAAGAGTGCTCATACTGATCCTAATGATGTGCCATTGTGTACTTTTATTGAGCAAAATAATGATCCCGTACATGTGAATTTAGTCTCACGAAACAACTTCAATAGTAACGCTTATAGAGGTAATTTTAATCATAGTCCATTTCCTGGAGATTCCTCTAATAATTATGGCATCCTATGGCAATTCTTATAATAATAATAATAATAATAATAATAATAATAATAGTAGTAGTAGTAGTAGTAGTAGTAGTAGTAGTAGTAGTAGTAGTAGTAGTAGTAGTAGTAGTAGTAGTAGTAGTATGCCCTCTGATCTTGAAAGTAATATTATATGATTTATTAGTGCTCAAAAGGTTTCCAATACTGCGACAGAGGAAAAGTTGAGTAAACTTGATGATACGTCTAGGAGCATTGATACAATTGTTCATGATGTGCAAAATCTCAAAACTAAAATTTTGCCATCCAAGCTTGATATTAATGAATCCATTGAACTCTTTATGTTTCCATTGATGAAAGTAAAGAAAGAACCGCTAGGTTGAGGGCTAAGCAAGAATTCTTTGAAAAAAGCGATTCCGCCAGGTTTTCATCGTTGCAATGATGAAGATATTAAAATGATTGGTGTTACATCCATAGAATCATTGTTTAGTAATATAAAATGTGATGAAAAGGGGACTGAAGAAGAGTCAACTTTAGCTAGAACGCATCCCCATTGTTCGGAGGGTGAAAATCTTAATGAAAAAGTTCATAAAAGTAGGTTTGGAGAGGTCAAAACTTCAAATAGTGATGTGCCACTATTTTGGATTTCAAGGATTTTAATAACAATAGTTGTTCTTTAATTGAGTGTATTTCCTTGTTGCAATCCATTCTAAATTCACCCAATGCTTATAAACAAAATAAGGCTTTTACTAAACATATTGTAGAAGTGATGATGAAAGCTTTAGAAGAAAAGATAGAATTACAGGTTTCAATACCTAGGAAATTAGATGATGAGTGGGAACTGATAGCCCATAGGGGATCGCAACAGTTTTTTAGGGTAGAGTATTCAACCGAAATTTATTGATTCGACACAAGGGGAGCCAAAGAATGTTTGTATGTATTAGCAGTTGAGTTGTCAATTCAACCGCACCTAGAGATTACATATCTGCAGCAAGGTGATCTCTAGCACAGTAATATGATAATTTTGATAGTAGTGGTAACAGTAGAAATAGCACTACAAAAAAAAGACACATCCGTGACATTTTGGGCCGAACGAATTTTTCTCTGTCATACATATGACACTTCTATGACGATAATTGTGACAAAACCTGGTATCATCATAGATGTGGTGGGCTCCTACTTCTATGACAAAAAATCATGACAGAAAATGGGCTTTTCGTCCTGGGCGGGCCGGAGACGCAGCTGCATGACATTCTTTGGGCCGTCCATGATGGAAAAAACCGTGGTAGAAGCGAGGGGGAGGAAAATTTCGGGGAGGTGCCGGTTACGGTGGGAGGTCAGTGGCGGAGCGATGCGCGTTTCTCTTGTATGTACGCACGTGTGTGCGAGGCGTTGGCTCTAACTGAACCCGAGCGAGGAGTTGGGCTCTAACTGAACCCGAGCGATTGCACTGCAGGCTATGCGTTACTGAACCCGAGCGATCGATCGATGGCTGTTAATTGAACCCGATGGAGCGATTCCTTCGCTACTGCTGCTAACTGAAGCCGATCGACTAGATGAACAGTGAGCGTTGCGGGGGGGGGGGGGGGGGGGTTGGATGAACAGTGAGCGGTGGCGTTGCCTCTGGATAAACAGGAACCCGTGGTGTGGAGGGCTGGATGAACAGTAGACGGTGGAGGGGTGGCCGTGGAGGGGTGGTTGAACAGGACCCCCTGGTGTGGAGGGCTCGATGAACAGTAGATGGTGGAGTGGTGCCCGTGGAGGGGTGGTTGAACAGTAGCCGGTGGAGTAGCGCGCGGTGGAGGCTGGAAGAACAGGAGCCCGTGGAGGCTGGAGGAGGTCGACGGTAGCCCGTGGAGGCTAGAGGAGGTCGACGGTGGAGATGAACTGTATCCCGTGGAGTCCTGTTTTGCGGTACGCCACACCCCTCCCCCCCCGTTTCGACTATAGCACTCCAACACAAGTCTGTTTCGTCCGTTTTGTGGTACGCCACACCCCTCCGATCAACAGGACCCCCGTTTCGACTGTAGCGCTCCAACACAAGTCCATTTCGTCCATTTTGCGGTACGCCACACCCCTCCCGATCAACAGGACCCCCGTTTCGACCGTAGGAGGTCTGTTTCCTCCGTTTTGCGGTATGCCACACCCCTCCCGATCAACAGGACCCCGTTCCGAACGTAGGAGGTTCGTTTCCTCCGTTGTGCGGTACGCTAGGCCTCGTTTCCATTGCATGTTTTGTCCAAGCCCTCCCGATGAACACGACCACACATTCCGTTTCGACCCAGCCGGTTGGCTCCCAGCGTTCCGTTGCCTCCCGATGAACACGACGCATTCCGTTGCCTCCCCATGAACACGACGACGACGTTGTTTCTCCGTTCCGACCCAGCCATGTACGTATGCGCGAGTAGGCGTTCGAGACCCTGCCTGTATGTACGTACGTGGCCGTATTTTCTTTCTTGCACCCTTGCCGCTATACATACGTGTACGTGTGCGCCTCTACTACGACCAGTATGTACGTACACGTTCGCGACCAGAATGACAACGCTACGTACGCTTCGACCTGGTGGGTCCCGACTGTCAGGCATTTCCTTGCCTGCAAAGATGTAGCTGGTGGGTCCCAGCAGTCAGGGGGGCGAATCATTTTGTTTTTTTTGCCCGGACGCACTTCCTTGCGTGCGAAGATGTAGCTGGTGGGTCCCAGCAGTCAGGGGGGTGAATCGTTTTTTTTCCCGGACGCACTTCCTTGCGTGCGAAGATGTAGCTGGTGGGTCCCAGCAGTCAGGGGGAAACGTTTTTTTCGCGAAATACGGTGGCCTGTCCGGTGGGTCCCCACTGTCAGGTGGAGGAATAATTATTTTGCGTGTAATAAGGAGGCACTTCCTTGCGGCCGCCGTGGACCCAGCTGTCAGCCTCTCCACGCACAGTACTCTTCTGATGGAAGTCGGTCGTTGACCACATTGACCATGCCATGCCAAGAGCACCACGGCGATGGACGACGGAGAGGCCTAGGAAGGGGACGACGCGGAGACGGGGAAGATGCAACAGTGGATGCCCACGTGAAGAGGAGTACGAGGGTGAGGCTGCCGTCACCGCAGAATAACAGGGGGTGTAGGTGAGTAGAGGGATGGCCTGGCCAGCGGTGGGAGTAGTAGGGGCGATGAGGCCTCCGCGGCATCACAGCCGGCCACGGGAGGCAGGAGCACGCGGCATGACCGGTGCTGCTTTGGGCGGCTGGAGCACGGAGACCAAAGGTTCAAGAAGCACTACGGCCGTTGGATGGACATCGTACGGTCACTGGAGCTAGAGTCATTCATATTGACTAAGTTGACAAAGCCCTCCGTCCCCGTAAACTTAGTAGGCCCACAAGTCAGCCTCCCACCAAGGTGAGTCCTAGCTAGCAGTGGGAGTATTCTTTTTTTGTGCGTAATAAGGAGGCATTTCCGGTGGGTCCGAGCTGACAGCGGGGGGAACGTTTTTTTCGCGAAATACAGAGACCCTTCCGGTGGGTCCCAGCTATCGGGTGGAGGAATTATTATTTTGCGTGTAATAAGGAGGCATTTTCCTGTGTGGGCCCCTACTGTCAGCCTCTTCCACCCAGCCACGCCCCTCGGGCCTGGTTCGTCGCATGCCTCTCCCCGAGCGGAGCCAAGGTATGAAGGCCGTTTGAACGTCAAGGGGGACTCCTGAGCATCGCGACTCAGGAGCCTTACTGGTCACGTAGCCCATCACCCCTTAGTTCCGAAAGGCTAACGGCGGTTGAGGTATGTGTCACATCCCTGGCTTTGCTATGCACTTGGGCTAGCTTGGTTGCTGCATCATGTCTAAATTTCTTTTAAACTTGAAATGGGGATGACAAACCCTAGCACTAAATAAAATGCAATTAGGATCAAAATAAAAATATTTTCAATGAACCCAGAATGCCCTTTAGAAAAGTTCATTATTTTGTTAAAGGTGAAAACCCCTGCCAACAATGATGCACATATTTCTAGGCCATTCTGGATTTTTGAATTAAATCCTATTGTATTTGACTTTGGGCATTTAAATACTATAAATAATTTAAATGTTCAAATAAATGTTGGAAATTGTTAAGGGTCACTGAAATAATTCAGAAAGCACCCATAATTGTTTCCAGGATTTTATGAAATGGTTTGGTATTATTACTAAATCAAAACAAATAGCAAAAACTAGAAAAACAAAACAGAAATAGGAAAAGCAGAGAGGAGAGAAACCCTACCTGGCGCTCACCTCTCAGCCCACCTGGCCCAATTCCAGCGGCCCAGCCCACCGAACCGCCACCGTCTCCCACCTCGCGCCAGAAGGACGCGAGGCGTGTGGCCACCGCACGCCGGCACGTGCCGAGCCACCTCCTGCTTGCCGCTCTCCTTCCCCGACGCTCTGGACGTCTTCCCCGAGCGCCACGCACCCCCCCTGACCCCTCTCTCCCTCGCTCGTGGCCTCTCCCCTTCCCTGGCTCTCTCCCGAGCGGAGCTCGTCGCCGCCGCTCGCCGTAGCCACGCCTACCGTGCTCCCCTCGCCTCCCCGTGTCGCCTGAAAGCTCCACCACCATCCATTACACCTCCTAGAGCAAGCCCCGAGCGCCGGACGCCCCAAGACGACCGCCTCGACTCCGTCTTCAAGCTTCAGTCGCCGGCGATCGCCCTCGATGATTCGTCATCCTCAGCACGCCCCCGGCTACCCCGAGCATCGCTTCGTGATCTACGTGAGCCCTGCCGTCTTTCCCCTCTCTTCTCGCTGCGGAACGCACCCTCTAGCCGCCCTAATCACCAGAGCCGATTGCTCCTCGCCGCCGGCCATGGCGCCTCCGTGGCCAGGGCCACCCCGCTTGCGCCCGAGCATGTTATCAAGTTCGCCGCCCTCCCAGGAGCCCTCAGCGCCCTTCCGTTTCCCCTCTAGTGCACCACAGCGCCGTGTTCGACCTCGGCCGAACTCCGGCGGCCACCTAGGTCGTCGCCGGCGCCGATTCCAGCCACCCCGACCCCAACTAACTCCACCAAGAGCTTCAGCTCGTCCCCAGCTCCACCTAGATGCCCTCCGCGGCCCATTTGGTCGTCGGAGTGGCCAAAACCACTCTCGCCGCCGCGTCGGGCTCGCCGGCGGCTAAACACCGGTGTAGCTGACATTGACCTTGACCACGGGTGGGCCCTGGTTGACTCTCCTGAGTCAATGACAGGTGGGGCCCAGCCCTGTTAACTATTTAGGATTAGTTTAAATTAATTTTAGTTTAACTAATTACACTGACACGCGGGACCCACTGTCAGGTTTGACCCGGACCGTGTCCCGTTGACCCGCTGATGTCACACTGATGTCAGGCTGACGCAGTAATTGATTTTCTGGATTTATTTTAATTCAGGAAATTTCAGAAAATACCCCCAAACTTCTAAAAATCATATAAATTCAACCGTAGCTCAGAATGAAATAATTTATATATGAAAAATGATCAGAAAAATATGAAGAATCTGTTTATGCCATGATCATGCATGTTTGAGCAAGTTAACCTCACTGAATAGGATGAATCATGATTAGGGTAATTTGTGAAAGAACATTTGGAGTTGGAGTTTAACCTTGTTTGAATTCCACTTCAATTAATTTGGCTTACAGCTGCATTAGCTCAAAACACCAGCATATTGCCATGTCATTATCATGCATCATATTGTTGCATCGCATTGATTGTGTTCTTTCTTGTTTGCCGGTAATTGTCCCCTCTCAGTAGACGACGTTCCGACGATTGTTCGATGACACCGATGAAGAACTATATTATCTTGAGAAGTGCCAGGCAAGCAAAACCCCCTTGTTCATTCCGATACAATCCTACTCTCTCGCCCAGCTCTCTTTTACTGCATTAGGACAACAACGAGTCATTTGTTACTTGCTGCGGTAGCTGAACCCCTTTATCCTCTTCATGACCTGTCATTGCCACAGTAAATAGATGGAACCCACTAGTATGAGTAGGAGTTGTTTGAGCCCTGTTGTGCCTACTCATTCATGTTTGTTTGTCATGCCTGCTATTGCTTAGAGTTGAGTCAGGTCTGATTCATCGGGAATGAATCAGAGGTGTGTGAAAATGTCCTACTGTGTGTGAGCTAAGTGTGTGAACACGATTTGGTAAAAGGTATCGGTGAGAGGCCATGTAGGAGTACATGGTGGGTTGTCTCATTGAAGCCGTCCTTAGGAACTGAGCTCTGTGTTTGTGATCCATGATTCAGCTACTACCATGCATTGGGCCCTGAAATATGACCCCGCTCGACTTCTTATTCACCCTAGTCCTCTGTCCAGGAGTTGCAAGTAGTTTCTAGTGTTTGTAGCTTACTGGAGGCCGTGGACAGCGCTGACCATAGGGGTGGGCTGTGATGCGGTAGGTACGTGGCCCGGTGTACCGGATACCCGTTAGGTATCTCGAGAACCCTGCACACATCGTTTGGGGCTGTGAGCGAAACTCCGGCCGGATCTCCTCATGGATGGAACCCGAATAGGCGATAAACATGTACTAGAGACTTGAGTGTTTAGGTAGGTCGTGGTCTACACCCACGTCGGCTTTCGCTTGCAGTCTGCCGAGCACATGTCGTGTGCAGACGCTAAGTGGTGGAAACATGTATGAAGAAGTACACCCCTGCAGGGTTAACATCATCTATTCGAATAGCCGTGTCCGCGGTAAAGTACTTCTGGGTTGCTTATATCAGTTCATAGACAAGTGAAAGTGGATACTCTAAAATACGCAAGATAAGCGTGAGTGCTATGGATGGCGTTCTCGTAGGGAGACTGGAGCGGTTCCATAGTGGTGTATTGGTTGGTGAATATGTGGACTCGTCTGCGCCACCTCAAAAGAGTTGCTTGCAGTCGTAGTTTAGGATAGCCACTGAGTCAAAGCTGGCTTGCTGCAGTTAAACCCCACCATCCCCTTTGTTGATAATGATGCATATGTAGTTAGTTCTGATGTAAGTCTTGCTGGGTACATTTGTACTCACGTTGCTTAATTTATGTTTTTGCAGAGAGAGACTTCAGTCTCACTAGTAGTTCCACGTGAACTTCGACGTTTAGCTTGTTACCTCAGCTACGATCTTGTGCCCTCGGCAGGATCTGATAGATAGTCAGGCTTCTCAGCCTTTTTCATTTATAGATGTCTGTACTCACACATGATAGCTTCCGCTTGTGCTTTGATTTGTATGCTCTGAATGTTGGGTCATGAGACCCCTGTTTGTAATATCTCGCTCCTCGGAGCCTATTGAATAAATACTTGAGTCGTAGAGTCATGTTGTGATGCCATGTTGTATTTGCACATATCGAGCATATTGTGTGTATGTTATTCAAATGCTTGGTATGTGTGGGATCCGACTATCTAGTTGTTTATTCTTAGTAGCCTCTCTTACCAGGAAATGTCTCCTAGTGTTTCCACTGAGCCATGGTAGCTTGCTACTGCTACAAAACACTTAGGCCGGCCGGCATGTGTCCTTCTTCGTTCCTGTGTCTGTCCCCTCGGGGAAATGTCACGCGATGAATACCGGAGTCCTGTTAGCCCGCTACAGCCCGGTTCACCGGAGTCCTACTAGCCCAGTGCTACAGCCTGGATTCACTCGCTGATGACCGACACGTTCGATGCTGGGTCATGGATGCCTGTCCCTGTAGGTTTGTGCCACTTTGGGTTTACGACTAGCCATGTCATCCCGGGCTCCTTATCATATGGATGCTAGCGACACTATCATATACGTGTGCCAAAAGGCGCAAACGGTCCCGGGCAAAGGTAAGGCGACACCCGTGGGAATACCGTGCGTGAGGCCGCAAAGTGATATGAGGTGTTACATGCTAGATCGATGTGGCATTGAGTCGGGGTCCTGACAGTATGCGCGGGGTCGGGCTCTGCCGACGTAGAACGGTAAATTCACCCATACATCTCACCTCCCTACATGCTGTTCGTGCGTCAAGGGGGACTCCTGAGCATCACGACTCAGGAGCCTACCTTGTCACGTAGCCCCTCACTCCCTGGTCCCGTCCTGGTTTTCGGTCGGGGCTAATGGCGGCTGAGGTATGCACGGGGCCGGGCTCTACCGACGTAGAACACAAGCAAGTAGGAAGGAAAAGCGCAAATCCAAGGAATTCAAAAGCAAATATTACAGTCCATAGAGTGCTTTGACAATGCCAAACACAAGTTTAAACGCCTCCACGAGGCATGATGCATGTTGCACGAGCTAAAATGAAGATGAGAGCCGCGAAGGAGTCACTTTCTGGCGGTGCCATCGCTGGTGATGGAGCTGCGCTGGGCAACTTCGCCTCATGGAGCCTCAGGATCGGCAGCGCCTCGCTTGGGCTTGGATCTGAAGGCCCGGAACTTCGCCAGCAGAGCCTCCGCTTGACCCTTCACGGCCTCAGCAGCGATGGCGGCAAGCTCGCCACTCACAGTCTCCAGCAGGCTGTTAAGGTCAACGCTGGGGTCACGGAGGTAGACATGGGTGAAGACGCATGTCAGCGCTGCAGAAGAAAGGACACGCGCCTCGGCCTCAGCCGTGGGGCCAAGGCCAAGGGCGACATCTTCGAGGGCGCGGACCAGGAAGGGAAGCAGCTTGGTGGGGCCGTCCTTGGCGCCAGCTAGCGGGATTTCCAGGCCGCTGTCATAAAGCGACTTCAGCAAAGTGCGAGCCTTCTCCTCCAGCTTCGCGAAGGCCACACGGTCCTCGGCCAGAACCCGTGCCTTGCCGTCTAGCTCGATCCTCTTCGCCTCCAATGCCTGCTCCAGTGCACTTAAGCGACCATGACGCTCATCAAGCTTGGCATCGCGGTCCTTGGCGGCCGCCTCATGAGCCTTCATGTCTTCCTCCTTCTCCTGGCGGACACGGGCTTCCTTGGTGAGCTGGTCGCACAGGCCTTGCAGCTCGCTCTCCAGTACCTTGTAGCGACCCTGGACATCCGCAAACTCACCCAAGGCAGTGTCGTGAGCGGCCTTGTCCTCAAGGATGGCCTGCTTCTCCTCGTCACAGGCCGTTGCGGCCTGAGCCAGCGCCGCCCAAACTGAAGCATCAGAGCGAACCCAGCCGGAGGCCAGCTCCAGGCACCCGGCCACCAAGCGAGGGTCAGCGCCGAGAAGATCTTTCCGCAGCCGGTCCAGCTCAGCAGCAGCATGATCCAGGAAAGTAGAAGGAGTTGGAGAGATGTCAGTTGGCGGAGTAGGGGGAGAAGACGACAGCGTAATCACATCATGATGAGTCGGGACCTCCTGCGCCCCGACAACTGCGGCAGTGGCGCCAGGCAAGGACACCTCGGGAGTCGCTTGGGCCATGGGGGCTGAGCTCGCCCTAGCTAGCACTGCCAGGCCTCGCGAGGATGACCGGGCAGGAGAGGCCCGCGTATTGCCACCCCCTTCTCCCGCGGATGGAGGTGCTGCCCCGGACGAAGCCTCGGGAGCCCCCTTCAGCTTTTTCGCCGCAGGCGCCGACCTAGCCAAGGAACATTGGCGTCAAGCCTCAACAACGAAGCAAGAAGCAAAACGGGAACCAAGCACTTACTGGTCATTGCTCGTGGACTCAAGCAACCTCCGGCCGAACTTGAAGCCCGAGAGCCGGGTGCTGGGATCAACCTCAAGAGGCTCGGGAGCAGGAGGCGCATCTGCAGATCGCCTCGGAGCCGGAGCAGACCCGCGGGGAACCAGCCCCGTCCTGTCCTTCTTCGGGATCAAGGGAAAGCTCCTGCCACCTTGTTCGTCGCCATCCTCGTCATCATCCGGCATGAGGCGAAGAACGCAGGACCTGTGCCGAGAGAGGGGCGCTCTAGATTCCTCGTCGGTCGCCTCAGAATCAGGCTCCTCTTCCTGCTCCTCTTCTTCCTCCTCTCTGCTGGAGTCGCTAGAGGATACATTCACCATCGCCAGGGCCGCCGGGTCCTCAGGAACCTCCGTAGGCACAGGCCCGTCCCCGTGGAAAGCGGACATGGAGTTCACCACCTGCTCCCAATCTTACCGAAGGAACAGGGGCACAAGAGCACCCTCCAGCCTCGCCACATCACCCCCAACCAAGGATTGGAGGAACGCGGCCAGATCTTCATCGGCCAGGACTTCTAGGTTCGGGCGAAGGGCGGCATCGGCCCCCCGAGCCTCCACAGCGGAAGCGAGTATTCCCGGAGCGGGGCCACCCGGTGCTCCAGCAACTCCCTCAGGAGCGACGCCCCGGTCAGTTTCGCCGTTGCCATGTTGTCCGGCCACAGGTCCGCGTCCATCCTCTCCAGCACTGGCTTCGCGCGGGGATCAACGAGCTCCGCGCGGGACCAAGCGTCAACAGACTTGGGCTGCCCCGTGGGCAGAATCAGCCAGGAGTGGATGCGCCCAGCATCCACCATGACCCACTTGCTCCTGAAGCCCTCAATCCTCTTCCCGGGCTTCGAGATGGCATTGGAGCTGCCATACGCTACGAAGCTCACGCACACGGTGATGGGGCCGCGAGAGACCCGGAGGTAAAAGTAATGGCGCAGCAAGGCCATCGAGGGCCTTACCCCAACATGAGCCTCGCAGTAGTAGGCGAAAATCGCCAGGAGAAGAACAGAGTTGGGATGGAGGTGCAGAGCTTGCAGGTTGTAATGGTGGAGAACAGAAAGGAAGAACTCGGAAAAGGGGGGCACCAGACCGGCGGCGATGGCGCTCACGAAGAGCGGGTAGAAGGTGCTTCCCCTGCCCTCAGGAAGGGCGGAGCCAACCTTGAGTGCGGCCGCCCCGTCGTTGCCTTGCGCCGCCATCATCTAGCGCGTCCAAGCAAGGTTCTTCTCCGACACGTTCGGAGGATCCAGAGCGGGCGAGTACCATGCTCCGGCTGGGGTCTAGCGAGGCGCCATGCCTTGCTAGGACGCGGGGTTGGAGTAGATCTGGGGATTTTGGAAGCAAGAAGGATAGGAGCAAGAAAGGGGATCTGGGCGGAGAAGGAGAAGGCAAAGAAGGTAAGCCTAGACGGGTACCGCTCCCTTATCAATTCATGCAGTTGCTGAGGTGTCGTGGGGAGCCAGGACGTCCAATCAACCGCCACGCAGCGCCCAAGGCCGCAGGCTATTGGGGCCCACGGCGCTTCGCACTTGCCCCTTCGCTTCTCTGCTAAGCCAAGTCCGGGCGTGCCTTGGGCCTGGGGGCTACTGTCGGTGTTCTGGGAATGGGGGTACCCAGACTTGCCTGCCTGCGGCCTGCAGCGTGGCTCAAGGAGTGGCCTAGTACGGCCCTCGCGAGGGGCCAAGCCTCGCGGGGCGGACGACAGGAGGCTTCCTCGGGCACGGCCTCGCGAGGTGCTCATGACGCAAGCCATGATGACCAAGGCCAGGCGGGCGCCGGCCTGCGCAGAGTCCTTGTTTCCTCTTTGGTGCAAAGGGGGCAAGCGCAGGCAAGAGTATCAAGCAAAGGCAACCATTTCAGTGCAACAAGACCAAGACCAGGAGGACGGAAGAACGGAAGTCATCGTGGAGCCCAAGCCGGCATAATCGTCAGGGTCTTTGGCAGGCGAGGACCAACTTTAGTCAGGATAGGTGTACTAGATGTTCCCCTTCAAAATGGCCAATTGTTGGCGCCCTTCCCGCTCAATATTTGGGGAGAGGCCCAGGGCCTCCGCCTATAAATAGGACTAGCCACCCACAAGGTAGGGGGATCGATCGATTGATCGAAGGAACAAGGATAGAAAGATAGAGAGAGAGAGTGAAGCGACTGAACTCTCACTAGCAGTTCATCGCACCAGCCAAGAACAGACCCCCGCGAGGCTGTTCTTCCCTTGTACTGTTCCCCGTCAGCCCAGAGGCAATCCACCACATCACAAAATGGAGTAAGGTATTACACCACATCAGTATAAATGATATGTCCCTTGTGTTGTTCTTCGTGTAGTTTTAGATCATGGCGAGGCGGTGAGACATGGGTAGGCAGGGGGTGTGATCTCTATCTGCACCCCAGAGTTCGAACCTTGAGGGTCTGCCAGAACCCGGAATCCGACATGTTCTGCTCCGTGAACCTCCTTTGGCCTCTCCTGTCGCCTCCATGTCCCCCGTGAACCATGTCGCTGCCAGAGCTTTGGCTGAGCTCATGCATCGATGACTGGCTCGGGCCCCTCGCCCCCGCCTATAAATCAGCCTCCACGCGCCATCCCGAGCACACCTCGGGCATCTCCGCACTCCTCTAGACCTCCCCGACCATCCAACCGAGCTCGAGGTGCTCTCTGCCCGTCCAATGACTGCTAAGTTAGCCGCCGGCTGCCACTTAAATTGCCTCACTGCTGAGCCCCAACCACCTTCCTTCCACCACCAGTAGACCCCCCTCCACTCCGGCGAACCTCCCCACCCCCTTTCTTCTTCGCTGGAGCATCGGTGGCCGTGTGCGCCAAATCCAGCCCTTGCCCTCTGTATCCTCGACCTGCCACCGTCCCGCTCCTCCCCGGTGCCCGTACTGCATCAGGACCGAGGTGGCATGCCTCCATGATCCCGCCGGTGGTTGCGCCCTCGCCGGAGATGGCCAGAGCCGGTCGAGAAATTTTCGCTCGTGCGCCTAGCCTCTCCATGTCCCTACTCTGTACCGATTGGGAGGAGGAAGACAGCCAGGGAGGAGAGAGAGAGATAGGTCTCGCGGGACCCACCTGTAAGCAGCACAGAGCTCGGTCCCGCCTTGCCTCGTTAGGTAAGTGGAGACGTACTTCTGAGTTTTACGCTTATGTTAAGAGTAAGCGTAAAGTAGCTCGGCCTCTGTCTAGAATACAATTTCTCTGATTCGAAAGCGTATTTTGATTCTTCTGCAGCCAGGGGCCTGTTTACGTGAAGGCGTCTTCTATTTTTCCAGCCAGGGGCCTCTTTGTAGAGTTTATTTTTACAGATTGGTCACTTCGTCTTGCTATATCTTTCCACCCGTAACTCCAAACGAGGTGATTCCAAAGCCCACTTCTTTGTCTCTTCGAGCCCGTTCTGTTGGTATCATTTTCACAATGTTTTCAAATGATGAAAATGACAATTTTTCCCTTCCTTCCAATCAGCCCCCTTCGAGAGAGAATCTTTTCCGGTGAATCTTTATGCGGCTTCACCGTACTTCCTACCGGTGTATTCATGAACCCCAGGCAAGCCACGATAGCCACTTGCATGATGGTCTTGCAGTAGCCATGGTTTCCTACTTGAAAATAATAATTTTTTGTGCATGTTAATATTTTCTGAATGTGATATATATGATCATTTTGCATCGGTTGTTTAAATGATTACTTGCTAGCACTGTTATCATGTTCTTTTATGGTAAATGTTTCCGATGCTATGGTCATGCTATGGTCATATGTAGTGTTGTTATTATAGTATTATTCGTGATCATTGCTATGCCATGCTCATGTGCACTTGGTAGGGTAAAAGATTTATTGTTGCCAATATGAGTGATGTTGCTCACCCATGCTCTTGTTGATATCGTGCTGACATGCATTGTTATTTCATCATGTTATCCTATTATGACTCAACTCATTACATTCAAGTTAAACCAAACTTTAATACAACTTGAACATCTGTTGGCTGAGTCATACTGCCATTGAATCAAGATGACTAGTGCAGCCACACTTGCCTTATGGGGGGGACCTGATTGGGTTTATTGTCATGCCTCTCGCTGGTGCCTCCAACTAGGGAATGTTATGGGTGCGCACTACCCTGATTAGGTAGGCGGACATAAGCCTTGTGTACCCGAGTTTGGTTTGAGCGCTCTTGTCCCCGTTTGGGACTGTTTTTGTTTTGCCACGACGGTGGCCATTGGGTGTCATGAGGTGACATCGGGGCCACCCATGACTTAGCCCAAAGGGGAGTTTGTCTGAGTGGCGGGAGAGTGTCACGCAGTAGATCGGTTTTGTCGGAACGTCGTTGGTCCACCCGAATGGGAGTACAAGGCCATGGGTTCTATGGTGTGGGTATAGTGCACTAACCTCTATAGAGTGTATAATCTATCGATAGCAGCACCCGTGGATATGGGCCCGGTTTGTAGTAGGTCACACTATGGGTCAACAGTGAGAATAACCGGACTAATAAACAACCCTAGTTCAATGAGGAAATAGGTTGGTTGATGTCTATGTGATCGTGAGAGGATCATAGTGGTATCATGGATACCATAGTTGGTTGATGATTATGGTGTCATGTGATGATCCCGGGTATAGATCAAGCTCCTTATGGTCTTGTGGTCACTAAGGTATTGTTAATACCAAGCTTGGTTGAACCTGAGATTGTTGTGTGATGTCTGCGATGGTAAGTTGATGCATGTGGTGGTTACGAGATAACCCCGAGCAGAGTAAGTTGAATCATGCTAGCTTAAACATGTTGCATGTTAGTAACATCATGTTCATACGTTCATGCCATGCTCATCTGATATCGTTCTACTGATATCTTGTTCCCCATGTCCAAGCCATGTTGCTCTAGTTGTATCATGCTCATCCTTGTTTAACATGTAAATGCCATGTTGTTGTTTGTCTTGATTGCTTTTGGTTGTTGTGAGCTTGCGAGTACATTCAAAATACTCACCTGGCGTGTCATACCAGTTTGCAGGTCATGTCGTGTTTGCTTGATTGCCGAGGATCCCGAGTTTGTGAGCTAGGATAAGTGTTCCAGCCAGAGTCCCTGCGGGGTGGAGTCCATCACTATCGTTGTTGTTCCGCTGCTAGAAGTTTTTTAGCTGCTACGAGTTGTTCTACTGCTAGCATAGAGCAACCTTGGCAGGCGTAGTGTCGCCATGACGATGTAATTCCCTATTATATCGAAACATTTGTATTCATACCCTTTGTATTAAGAGTTTGTTTGTTCTATGCCAAGTGGTGCCTTATTCCAGAAGACTTGATCTCTGGGCTGGAATACGGGATGTTCTGGTCTCTCTGAGCCGGGGTACCACAATACCATATCATCATACTACATCACAATCATTTTAAGGCATGTTGACACCCGAGAAAAATCATTATCCACTCCTAGCTACTGAAGCATGGCATGGGCAACTATAATCTCTAACTTTCATTGCAACATGTTTGATCATAATATGCTGAATCATGGATACTAGGTTAAACAGATTTACAAAAACAAGAACAAGTTGAGTTCATACCAGCTTTCCTCTGCCATAATCACTTCATCAAATATCGTCATTATTGCCGTTCACTTGCACGATCGAATGATATGAAAATAATAATAGTGCAAGGGTGTCATGGACTAGGCTGGAATCTGCAACATTTTATTCAGAGGGAAAGACAAAATAATATGGGCTCTATGTTAGATCAACAACAATGCATATGAGAGACACTCAACATTTCCATCGTGATCTCCCCCTTAGTATGACTCAACAAAAGGAAAGGAAAAGAATTTCAGAGAAACACACTGAAATATTTTTGGAGTTTTTAGTTTCCCTTGAAGAAAGCAAATTAAAGAAGGACAACCAAAAAATGAGAAAACTATTTACACGGGAAGGGTCCCAACAAGCAAAATAAGAAATGATAAATCTTTTTGGTTTTTCTTTATACTACAACTAAATTAAACTAGAAAGAAAAACCAAAAATAAGTAAGAAATATTTTTGGATTTTCTCAAAGTTTTTCAAACACACAAGAAGAAGACGAGAAAATAAATCTAGCATGGACAATACAATGAAAAAGTGTGAAGACCAACAACTAGAATGAAATGTGTGAACATGGATATAATGTTGGTGGAAATACGTACTCCCCCAAGCTTAGGCTTTTGGCCTAGCTTGGTAATCACCACCCACGGCCTAGATAATATTTATAATGGTAACTCACGGAGGCCCTTGGTGCAGCCTCCTCAGCCCGGCAAGCAGCCTCGACCTCCGCATTGTACAAACGGGCCTCGCTCTCAAGAACATAATATCTTCTTTTACTGTGATAATCAAAGAGAGCATGTGCAGGCAAAGTAACAGGTACAATGGGATCTTCATTGAACCTCAAGTTGTAAGTATAATTATTGATTGTGCCCTTAAGGAACTTATGGCGCTTCATGGCCTCAAAAGTCTAGGTACTGAGTAGGTAGGATGAGATCATTAGGCCAAGGTGACACACCTAGCTCCTTGGCTAAACGAGAGGCATAAATCCCACCATAAAAGTGACTGAGGGAGTCCTAGACTAAGGGGTCCTCGGACAGCCGGACTATGTACTTTGGCTGGACTGTTGGGCTATGAAGATACAAGACGAAGACTTCTTCCCATGTTCGGATGGGACTCTCCTTGGCGTGGAAGGCAAGCTTGGCGATTCGGATATGTAGATTCCTTTCTCTGTAACCGACTTTGTGTAACCCTAGCCCCCTCCGCTGTCTATATAAACCGAAGGGTTTAGTCCATAGTACAACGTTCATAATCTCATAAGCTAGACTTCTAGGGTTTAGCCATTATGATCTCGTGGTAGATCAACTCTTGTAATACTCATATTCATCAAGATCAATCATGCAGGAAGTAGGGTATTACCTCCATAGAGAGGGACCGAACCTGGGTAAACATTGTGTCCCCCACCTCCTGTTACCATTAGCCTTAGACGCACAGTTCGGGACCCCCTACCCGAGATCCGCCGGTTTTGACACCGATAGTGACCACTATCAGCATTGCATTGTAACCTCCGTGCAACAATCGCTCCAAGATTATAACATTTAATTCTGGTCAGAGCAGTGTGTATGAGGCTCAAGTCAACGGCACATAGTGTGCTGCAATCTTGCTTGCCCATGATGCATTTGCCATTATAGAGTGCAAAGTAGTGAATTGATGGAAAATGAATACTTTTTATTCTACCTTGTGTCACTCCTCTATCATCACCGTAACAGAAACTAGTCCAAAATGACTCATACTCGGATTTTGGCGGTTCGTCTAGCGAACCCCAATATGGAACTTTGCATGCATCACAGAAGGCTTCTACGGGCATGGTGTAAGCATTATTATAAAGGCTAAAAGAAACTCTAGACTCATGAGAGTGATATTTAAATTTCTTAGTGAACGTCTCCGTGAGCTCTAGGTGCTGGATGCACTTATCTGCGAAGAAGGGAGCAAGCTCGATGTTGTGAATATGTTGCTCAAATTCTTCCTTGATACCTGCACTAACCATGAAATCGTTACACGGCCATAGGCATGATTAGGAGTCAGCGTCCTGCTTCGAGCTGGCACTTGGCTCAACATAGGAATGTCGTATTGAGCTACCACTCGACCTTGCCCCTGAGGACCTCCTCCTTGAAGAACTCCTTCTGAAGAGATACATTTTATTCGCGTACAAATTTCTGAAAAAATGGGGTCACAAAATTTTATTAGCAGAACTTCACAAGATTGATAGCAACTACTCATAAGATGCCTAGAGGCCTGAGGGAGTCCTGGACTAGGGGATGTCCGGATAGCCGAACTATCATCATCGGCCGGACTCCAAGACTATGAAGATACAAGATTGAAGACTTCGTCCCGTGTCCGGATGGGACTTTCCTTGGCGTGGAAGGCAAGCTTGGCGATTCGGATATGTAGATTTCCTACCATTGTAACCGACTCTGTGTAACCCTAGCCCTCTCCGGTGTCTATATAAACCGGATGGCTTTAGTCCGTAGGACGAACAACAATCATACCATAGGCTAGCTTCTAGGGTTTAGCCTCCTTGATCTCGTGGTAGATCTACTCTTGTAATACCCACATCATCAATATCAATCAAGCAGGATGTAGGGTTTTACCTCCATCAAGAGGGCCCGAACCTGGGTAAAACATCATGTCCCTTGTCTCCTGTTACCATCCGCCTAGATGCACAGTTCGGGACCCCCTACCCAAGATCCGCCGGTTTTGACACCGACATTGGTGCTTTCATTGAGAGTTCTTCTGTGTCGTCACCGATAGGCTCGATGACTTCCTCGATCATCAACAACGACGTAGTCCAGGGTGAGACCTTCCTCCCCGGACAGATCTTCGTATTTGGCGGCTTTGCACTGCGGGCCAATTCGCTTGGCCATCTGGAGCAGATCGAAAGCTACACCCCTGGCCGTCAGGTCAGATTTGGAAGTTTGAACTTCACGGCTGACATCCGTGGGGACTTGATCTTCGATGGATTCGAGCCACAGCCGAGCGTGCCGCACTGTCACCACGGACATGACTTAGCTCTGCAGCCGGACAGTAACCTGGAGGCCGCACACGAGTCCGCTCCGATCTTCAATTCGGAGCCGGCTGCGTAGATCTAGGACGGGTGGCTAGACACCGCCTCGGGGGCTGCAACCTCTACGGCGATAGAGCCAAACACTAACCTTGTCCCTCATGAAGCTCGTGACTCTGAGGTGCTGGACTCTTCACCGAACTCCGAACCTCCCGTGCCCCCTCCAATCGAATCCGATTGGGCGCCGGTCATGGAGTTCACCGCTGCGGACATCTTTCAACACTCACCTTTCGGTGACATCTTGAGTTCGCTAAAGTATCTCTCGTTATCAGGAGAGCCCTGGCCGGACTGCGGTCAGGACGGTTGGGATGCAGACGACGAAGAAATTCAAAGCCCACCCACCACCCACTCAGTAGCCACTGTCGACGATCTAACCGACATGCTAGACTTCGACTCCGAAGACATCGACGGTATGGACGACGATGCCAGAGACGACCAAGAAGCAGCGCCTACTGGGCACTGGAAAGCCACCTCATCATATGACATATACATGGTGGATATCCCAAAGGATGGGAATGGCGAAGGAACAGCGGAGGATGACCCCTCCAAGAAACAGCCCAAGCGCCAGCGTCAGCAGCGCCGCTCTAAATCCCGCCACAACAAGAATGGAGATTCCGGCACCGGAGATAATAATACCCCAGATAGTGCCGAAGACAACCCCCTCCAGCAAGATTCAGTGCAGGAGGACGGAGACGCTAGCCCTCATGAGAAGGCAGCAGACGAAGAAGTAGAGGATTACATGCCTCCCTCCGGAGACGAGGCAAGCCTCGACGACGACGAATTCGTCGTGCCAAAGGATCCCGTCGAACAAGAGCGTTTTAAACGCAGGCTTATGGCCACGGCAAATAGCCTCAAGAAAAAGCAGCAGCAGCTTAGAGCCGATCAAGATCTGCTAGCCGACAGATGGACTGAAGTCCTTGCGGCCGAAGAGCATGAGCTCGACCGCCCCTCCAAAACCGACCCTAAACGCAAGCTGCCCCCGATTAGAGGAGGAGGCATATGAACCTGCATCACCAGTAGACAATACGGCTGACCGACCGCCCCGTGGCCACGATAGAGAGGCCTCTAGGCCCTCCACCAGAACCGTACCCCGGCATCGCTCGAAAAGCACAAGGCCACAGGGGAATGCTCCGGACTTGCGAGATATATTGGAGGATAAGGCAAGACAATCAAGATCGATCTATGGATCGCGTGGGCGCCCAGATATGCGATGACAACCGTCGCGCGGACACAGTAAGTCCAGCCGGGCCGAACAAAATATACACAGCTCTTTTGAACTCCGTCGTGATATCGCCCAATACAGAGGCGCCACACACCCACTATGCTTCACAGATGAAGTAATGGATCATCAAATCCCCGAAGGGTTTAAACCCGTGAACATTGAATCTTATGATGGCACAACAGACCCCGCGGTTTAGATCGAGGACTATCTCCTTCATATCCACATGGCCCGCGGTGTTGATCTCCACGCCATCAAATATCTCCCACTCAAGCTTAAAGGACCAGCCCGGCATTGGCTTAACAGCTTGCCAGCAGAGTCAATTAGGAGCTGGGAAGACCTGGAAGCCGCATTCCTTGATAACTTCCAAGTCACGTACGTGCGACCACCAGACGCTGATGACCTAAGCCATATAATTCAGCAGCCAGACGAATCGGCCAGACAATTCTGGACATGGTTCTTAACCAAGAAAAATCAAATCATCGATTGTCCGGATGCGGAGGCCCTCGCGGCTTTCAAACATAACATCCGCGACGAGTGGCTTGCCCGGCACCTGGGACAGGAAAAGCCGAAATCCATGGCAGCCCTCACATCACTCATGACCCGCTTCTGCGCAGGTGAGGACAGATGGCTAGCACGCAGCAACAACCTCAGTAAAAATTCTGGCAGTCCGGATTTCAAGGACCGCAATGGCAGGCCGCGTCGCAACAAAAACAAACGCCGCATTAACGGCGACAATAGTGAGGATACGGCAGTCAATGCCGGATTCAGAGGCTCTAAGCCCGGTCAACGGAAAAAGCCATTCAAAAGAACTACTCCGGGTCCGTCCAATTTGGACCAAATACTCGACCGCTCGTGCCAGATACACGGCACCCCCGAAAAGCCAGCTAACCACACCAACAGGGACTGTTGGGTATTCAAGCAGGCAGGTAAGTTAAATGCCGAAAACAACGACAAGGGGCTGCATAGCGACGACGAGGAAGAAACCCGACCGCCGAACAATAGAGGACAGAAGGGTTTCCCCCCACAAGTGCGGACGGTGAACATGATATACGCAACCCACATACCCAAAAGGGAGCGAAAGCGTGCACTCAGGGATGTATACGCGATGGAGCCAGTTTCCCCGAAGTTCAATCCATGGTCCTCCTGCCCAATCACTTTTGACTGAAGGGACCACCCCACCAGCATCCGCCACGGCGGATTCGCCGCATTGGTTTTAGACCCAATCGTTGATGGATTTCACCTCACCAGAGTCCTGATGGACGGTGGCAGCAGCCTGAACCTGCTTTATCAGGATACAGTGCGTAAAATGGGCATAGACCCCTCAAGGATTAAACCTACAAAGACGACCTTTAAAGGCGTCATACCAGGTGTAGAGGCCAATTGTACAGGCTCAGTTACACTGGAAGTGGTATTCGGATCCCCGGATAACTTTCGAAGTGAAGAGTTAATCTTCGACATAGTTCCGTTCCGCAGCGGCTATCATGCTCTGCTCGGACACACCACGTTTGCAAAGTTCAACGCGGTACCGCACTACGCATACCTTAAGCTCAAGATGCCAGGCCCTCGAGGAGTCATCACGGTCAACGAAAACACTAAACGCTCTCTTCGAATGGAGGAACATACAGCGGCTCTCGCGGCAGAAGTACAGTGCAGCCTCTTAAGGCAATTCTCGAGTCCGGCCGTTAAGCGACCGGACACGGCTAAACGCGCCCGGAGTAACCTACAACAAGACCACCTGGCACGTTCCGAGCACGCGTAGCAATGCGGCCCCAACCCTAGCCCCTACAAAATTTCAAGACGGGTCCTTCCCGTACATCATTACACTCTGAAGATACCATGGGCATAGGGGGAGGGGCACGACCACGATAGGCCCAGAATGCGGCTTAACCACACCAGGGGCTCTCAAGTGTGTCGTTCTTTCTTCTTTTCTTTTCTTCTTTTTACCCACAGGACCCCGTTCATCAGAGGCCCTGTCCGGCAGTAGACCTGCCGAACTCACGAAGCAACAGCCAAGGAAGGAGAACGGCTACGACGAATATCCAGGTGGTCTCCATTATGAGCATTAAATCTGTTTTATACACCATTCCACAGCCTACCCCTGGAGGGGGACATGTTTAATAGTCCCATCCCTTGCTTATCGCACCATTTGTATCGTTTTGCATTCACAGTAGTATTTCTTGAATAAACAATGCACCTTTTTGCTTACAATTGCATTCCTTTCTTATACATATGTTCATTTATGACATGTTGCATCCGTACACTTTGGTACGGCTAAGTACACTAGGGGCTTATGTTTCCCGCATCATGGTGCGATAAGTCCGAACATTTTCACAAGTGCGGCACCCCGAACTTATAGCATTATATGCATCGGCTCCGAATCATGTCTTGGGTCAATAGCTGGGTTTGCCCGGCTCCCATGTTTTGGTACCTTATGTTCTGTTGTATCGGCTAAGGTAGCACTGGGAGAACCACTGCGATTGCGCCCCAGTTGAGCTGGGCGAGCGCCTCAGTGGAGAAAGCTAAAACTGACCGTCATGATGAGGCGAGAGCTGGTCGCTGTTCGAGAGGTTTTTTCGAGTCCCTAAAGACTTATGCCGCTTAGAGCGGGGAACCGGCTTTGTCCGGCCCAGGCATGGATAGCGCCCCAAATTTGGCCTTCCGAACACTAGGGGCTTCGCTGAAATTTAAAATTATAGAATTCTATGGCTAAGTGAGAGTGTTCAAGCATTATAAGTCCGGTTGCCTTGTTCGTTGTGTTGAGCGCCTCCCTAGATGGGCCCAAAAATGGGAACAAGAGTGCTCAAATTTATCCCGAACATCCCAGCACTCATGGCATGGGGGCCGAAGCCGACGACTTGCCATCTCTCAGAATTGATAAACGGCCGCACAGAAGGTAATATTTTAAATTAACAAGGGTTGCTTAGCGCATATGAACAAAGTTTTCAGCGCATAGGATAACAAAATGCGAGTCTACTCAAATATTACATCTTTGGAGCACTCACCCGCAATAGTGCGGGCACCCTTCAGAACAGTCTTGTAATACATCTCGGGAGTACGATACTCCTTGCCCAGCGGTGGCGCGTCTGTCGCAAGCTTCTCAGCATCCATCTTGCCCCAGTGCACCTTTGCGCGGGCAAGGGCCCGACGGGCACCTTCAATACAGGCGGAGTGCTTGATGACTTCAACCCATGGACATGCATCCACCAGCTGCCGCACCAGGCCGAAGTAGCTCCCAGGCATGGCCTCCTTAGGCCACAGCCGAACTATGAGGCCCCTCATGGCCTGTTCGGCCACCTTGTGGAGCTCGACCAGCTGCTTCAGCTGGTCGCTAAGGGGCACTGGATGTCCGTCCTTAGCATACTAAGACCAGAAGACCTTCTCCGTCGAGCTCCCCTCCTCGGCCCGGTAGAAAGTGGCAGCATCGGACACGCTGCGAGGAAGATCTGCGAATGCTCCTGGAGAGCTCCGAATTCGGGTAAGTGATCGGTAATTCACACTCACATGCTTACTTTGCATGAAAAATGCCTTACCCGCTGCTATTTTCTTCAACGCCTCGATTTCTTGGAGGGCCTTGTAGGCTTCGGCCTTAGCGGCTTTGGCACTCTCAAGAGCCGATGCAAGCTCAAACTCTCGAGTCTTCGAGTCACGCTCCAGGCTCTCATGTTTTTTCACGAGATCCTGGAGCTCTTGCTGTACCTCCACCACCCGCGCCTCCTGCTTCTCTTGCTCGGTGCGCTCCGCGGCCGCATTACGTTCGGCCGCGGACACCGCCTCCTTCAGGGTCACCACCTCGGTCGTGGCACCTGCAATACCCATGTTATCCTTGTCAATTTTCTTGCAACCAAATCCTTTTCTGTAAGGTACAATCTTAAATACGGTGTTATTCACCTTCCTTGTCCTCGAGCTACTTCTTGGCACGGCCGAGCTCGTTCTCGGACCGCTCGAGGCTTTGCTTCAAAGTATTGACCTTCGCAGTCAGTGCGGCAGAGGTCAGCAGCACAACCTGCAACCCCATATTGACATATTTCATAACTCATGCGTATATCTTTTTAGATCCTCAGTCCGACTTTTCTTTCTGAATACCGAACTGAGCATCAGGGGCTACTGTCTATGCGGTACTATTCTACATATATCAAAATTCTTACCTCAAAGCCTGTTAGAAGGCTGCTGCAGGCTTCGGTCAGCCCGCTCTTGGCGAGCTGAACCTTCTGAATCACCGCACTCATGAAGGTGCGGTGTTCCTCTTCGATGGAGGCGCCGTTGAGCGCCTCCAGCAAGCTATCCAGCGCCTCCGGTTGGACGGAAGCCGCTGGCGTCACGGTCTTGCCCATCTTACGAAGAGGCCGCCCGTCGGACTCCGGAGCCACTTCAGGTTCCGGTGCGGAGTCCGGCGCAAAGTCCGGGAGGTTGCCCTGCGGCACCTCCGGGGCCTCCCCCTCCTGGCGGGTCCCTTCCCGGGATCCCACCTCGGCATCGTCCGCATCACGGGGGGTGGAGGCGGTCGGAAGGGAATCCATATCCGACGCACCCAAGGACCCGCTCGACGAAGCGGGAAAATCATCCTTGGGTGGACTGCAGGGTTGTATGCGGCATTAGAAAGACACTATGTGGCGAAAAGAAAAACCATGAAGTTATTTGGGAGTCCAGATACTTACGATCTCGCCAGGGGCTTGGCCCTTGGAGGCCAATCCTCGTCGTCATCACTGGCGTTGGCGGAGCAGTCCGGGGGAAAAGTCTTTCCCTTCTTGGACCCTTCAGCCTCCCTCGTTGGGGAAGCCTTCCTTTTCTTCCCTCCCCCCACTTGGGGAGACACCTTCTTCTTCTCCTCCTCGCCTTTGTGGGAGGAGTCTGCCTCGGAGTCATCATCCGATGACACCTGAAAACGGGAACTCTTCCGAGTGCCCGTGGCCTTCTTCTTGGCCTTCTTCTCCGGCACCACGTGGGCTGCCGGAGCCAGCAGCCCCGTTAAACGGGCGTCCGCTGGGTCCTCCGGCAATGGGGCCGGACAGATAGTCTGTTCAGCCTTCTTCAGCCAGTCCTGTCAAAGGAGAGGAAGTTTAGATCCCGCATAGAGTTAAACTATGGAAAACAAGTGTCCTGTAAAGGGCAAAATTGCTTACCTCGTTAGCCGGACGCTGCGAGCTGAATCCGCGATCTTCGGTAGCGGATGCGAGGGCCTCGGCACCTTTAAACAGCACCCTCCAGACATCTTCGTACGTAGTGTCGAAGAGCCCGCTCAAAGTCTGGTGCTGCGCCGAATCGAACTCCCACATACTGAAGCCCCGTCGTTGGCACGGGAGAATCTGGCGGATAAGCATGACCTGGACTATGTTGACAAGCTTGAGCTTTTTGTTCACTAGCTTCTTGATGCAGGCTTGGAGTCCGGTCAGCTCCTCCAAATCGCCCCATGTCCGGCCGCTCTCTTTCCAGGAGGTGAGCTGTATGGGGATGCCAGATCTGAATTCGGGGGCCGCTGCCCATTCAGGGTCACGCGGCTCGATGATATAGAACCACCCCGATTGCCACCCCTTAATGGTTTCCACGAAAGTGCCCTTGAGCCAAGTAACGTTGGGCATCTTGCCCACCATGGCGCCTCCGCACTCCTCTTGGCTGCCCTTTACCACCTTCGGCTTGATACTGAAGGTCTTGAGCCACAAGCCGAAGTGGGGCTGGATGCAGAGGAAAGCCTCAAACACGACGATAAACACCGAGATGTTGAGGATAAAATTCGGGGCCAGATCATGGAAATCCAGGCCGTAGTAGAACATGAGCCCCCGGACAAAGGGATGGAGTGGGAAGCCCAGTCCGCGGAGGAAATGGGGAAGAAATACTACCCTCTCATGGGGTCGGGGGGTGGGGATGAGCTCTCCCTTGTCGGGGAGCCAGTGCGCGTTGTCGCTGGACAAATATTCGGCGCTGCGTAGCTTCTGGATGTGCCCCTCCGTAACGGAGGAGGCCATCCACTTGCCTCCCGCTCCGGACATAGTTGGAGAAGGTTGAGGTGAGATGTCCGGACTTGGGCGCTGGAGCTCGAGTTCATGAAGATGGATAAGCCAAGGAGGAAGAAGGTGCAGGTAAAAGGGTTGGATCTTTATCCCCTTATATGGCCAGACGGAAACATGCGTCCCCACCGGCCTGATAAAACTCGCTTATCTCCCAAGCGCCACAATCAATGGAGCGGTTGGGTTACCCACGTCCGTATTGATGGGAATCCTGAAATAAGGGGAACACGATCTCTGCTTCGACAAGACGTGCCAAGGAAACCGCTTCGCTAAACACGTTGAGGTGGTACAATAAAAACGATTCGAGTAAAGGCTTGGTAGTGGTGTGACGTCACGGCACGAAATACGTCAGCAGATTGAACTTGTGTAAATATTATTCTCTCTACGGTGGTATGTGGAATTTATTTTGCAGAGCCGGACACTATCCTAGAGTTCACAATCTTCTATAAATTATCCGGAGAAGGAACCCGCCTTGCAATGCTGAAGACAACATGCGCGCTGGACTCATCGTCATTGAAGCCTGGTTCAGGGGCTACTGAGGGAGTCCTAGACTAGGGGGTGTCCAGATAGCCGAACTATCATCATCGGCCGGACTCCAAGACTATGAAGATACAAGATTGAAGACTTCGTCCCGTGTCCGGATGGGACTTTCCTTGGCGTGGAAGGCAAGCTTGGCGATACGGATATGTAGATTTCCTACCATTGTAACCGACTCTGCGTAACCCTAGCCCTCTCCGGTGTCTATATAAACCGGATGGCTTTAGTCCGTAGGACGAACAACAATCATACCATAGGCTAGCTTCTAGGGTTTAGCCTCCTTGATCTTGTGGTAGATCTACTCTTGTAATACCACATCACCAATATCAATCAAGCAGGACGTAGGGTTTTACCTCCATCAAGAGGGCCCGAACCTGGGTAAAACATCGTGACCCTTGTCTCCTATTACCATCCGCCTAGACGCGCAGTTCGGGACCCCCTACCCGAGATCCGCTGGTTTTGACACCGACAAGGCCATATTAAGCATTCGAACTACTTAGAACACTCAGAATTCAACATGCAAGCCCATTTATAGTAGCACCAAGAGCAGCTAATTACTCAAAATATAAACCATTAGAGCAAAAACTAATTGGAGCAATGGGGGTGTCACATACAGAGTAGCAATCCCCCAAAACAGTTTCGCAAACCAAGCTTCGAGCAAAGAGATCGGAATCTGCGGGTTTGAAGCAAGAACAGGGAAGAGAGAGAGCAAGAGTGATTTTTTCTGGAGGTAGCAGATGACATGGGTTAAAGAGATAAGTGAGGGGACCCACATGGGGCCCACCACCCACCAGGGCACGCCTGGGGTGGCTGGCGCGCCCTAGTGTCTTATGGGCACCAGGGGCACCCCCCTAATGTTATTTGTTCAAGAAATTCTTAAATATTCAGAAAAATATCGTGTTAAATTTTCAGGTCATTCTAAGTACTTTTATTTTGACCACTTTTCTATTGCACGGAAAACTCAGAAAACGGGATAAACATGGCATTTTCTTTTATTTAACTAAGAAAAACAGAAAACAAAAAGTAGGGATAGAGGGTTGTGCCTACTAAATTCATCGACCACATGTCTCCCAAAAACAATCCATTAATAAGGTTGATCAGGTCTTATTAACAATCACTTTCGATTAACATGAACCCGAAGAACTTTCATAAAACACTAAGTTACCTCAACGGGATATGCATATCCCCAACAATAAGTATGTCATATTTCTTTTTGGCAGTAGGTAAAGGGAGTTGAAAACTTCCAATAGTAATTGTCGAAGACTTTTCAATAACATTAATACCATTCACATGGAATTGCTTCCTCGGGAAGTGCACCATATTCTCATTACCATTGATATGAAAAGTGACCTTGCTTTTATTGCAATCAATAACAGCCCCTACAGTGTTCAAAAAGGGTCTACCAAGGATAATCGACATGTTATCGTCCTCGGGCATCTCAAGTATAACAAAGTTTGTTAAGATAGTAACATTTGCAACAACAACAGGCACATCCTCACAAATACCAATAGGTATGGCAGTTGATTTGTCAGACATTTGCAACGATATCTCAATAGGTGTGAGTTTATTCAAATCAAGTCTTTTATATATAGAGAAAGGCAAAACACTAACACCAGCTCCTAAATCACATAAAGTAGTTTTGACATAATTTCTTTTAAAAGAGCAAGGTACAGTTGGTATTCCTGGATCTCCAAGTTTTTTATGTACTCCATCCTTAAAAGAATAATTAGCAAGCATGGTGGAGATTTTAGCTTAAGGTATTTTTCTTTTATTAGTGATAATTTCTTTCATGTATTTTGTATAAGGGACCCTCTTTAAAATATCTGTCAACCGAGTGCGCAAAAAGATTGGCCTAAGCATTTCAGCCAAGCGTTCAAATTCTTCATCATATTTTTTCTTAGATGGTTTAGGTGGAAAGGGCATGGGTTTCTGAACCCATGGTTCTCTTTCTTTACCATGTTTTCTGGCAACAAGTCTCTTTATCATATCTTTTGTTCTTTTAGGTTGTGGGTTATCAAGATCAACAACAGGTTCTATCTCAACATCATTATCTGGTTCTTTATCATTGTTTGGTTGAGTATCTTCATGAACATCATCATTATCATTTTCATTATCTCTAAGTGAATGTTCATTACCAGATTGAGTTTCAACATCAGAGATAGAGACATCATTATTATCTTCAGGAGGTTTTTCTATTGTAGGTTCACTAGAGGTATGGAAAGTCCTATTAGTTTTCTTTTTCTTCTTCTTTTTAGAAGGACTAGGTGCATCAGAATTAATTCTTAGAGAGTCTTGTTCAATTCTTCTAGGGTGTCCCTCAGGATGGTGTCTCTAATTGGCGTCGCAGTTGTTCGGTGTAGGTTGGAGGCATGAACTCTCACTGCAAAGCTGATGTGGAGCATCCCACGTTCATCCACATATACACTCTGACTACTCTGCAAGCCCCAAGAGGACATATGAAGAGACCTCGAACATACGCTATTGGACACAAGGTGAATTCACTCCTCTTCGAACCGTCACTTTCCGCATGTGAGACATGGCTACTACCTCATGCATGGACCTTGCATATACTCAGGTACAACCAAGATGACCATGGAGAATCCAAGGACCAAGGCTAAGCGTGGAAGAGGAGAAGGAAGAAGAAGAACGGACAAGACAGGACTTGCCCGGATCATCTGGACCCTCAGCCAGACGATCCCAACCAAGTCTGGATGATCCGGACCCCCACCCGAACGATCCGGGTAATGTGCCTGAAGACACCCGAAGCCTGCTCGACGAAGCCGGATCATCCGCAAGATCACCCGGATCATCCGGGCCACCATTCGGACCATCCGGACCCCGCCTGCGTGCGTGACTTGGGCCGATGCCCGTGTACCCCTTCGCCCCTCACTTACCCCTTCGTGGCTTACACTATATATAGACCCCCTCCTCCTCCTAGATAGGGTTAGAATTGGTTTAGCTCATTTGAGATAGAGCTTTGCTCATCCATACGGATCTCCTCCTCGTGAGAGACCGCGGCCTCTTCGGAGAAGATCCACCTGGATTCAAGACACCTTTACGGGAAGATCCCTTGTGGATTCAAGACCTCCTCCCGGAGATGAGCTACCACCACTTGTATCGTCCTTTTTAGATTTGGACCATGTATCTCTTTGTGTTTCTTGGATCTAGCACATGTGTGACTTTGTTCTTGTTGGTTGAGTGTTCTCTCATGTTCTTTCCCTAGATCCCCTCCTCGTGTTCTTCGTGTTCTTCATAGGGATCCGCTCCAAACGTGAAAGATTAGTCTCTAGGGTTCTAGCCTACATCATCTTGGTACCAAAGCCAGGTTGATCACGTTTTTGGAGCCCCTACCCCATGTTTTCTAGCTTGATTTTGTTGATTTCGTCCTAAATCCGAAAATCCCCACCAAAAATAGCCCCCAATTTTTTGCGATTTGTTGGTTTTGATGATGTTTTGTTGATTTTGATCCATTGATTTGCTTGGTTTCAAGTGGATCTAGCATCTCCCCAAGTTTCCCCACCTTCCATCCACAAAATCTCCGCAATTTTGACCCCAAAATCCCCAAATTTCGCCCAAAAATTCGTCCCTGAGAGGAAATCCCAAGCAGTTTGACCTGCCCGGATCATCCGGACCTTCTCTCGGATCATCCGGACACCTCCCGGATCAGCTGGGCCCTCTCCCGGACGTCCGGATAACCCACGCACCCGAATACCCGTTGTCGGTGTCAAAACTGGCGGATCTCGGGTAGGGGGTCCCATTCTGTGCGTCTAGGCTGATGGTAACAGGAAGAAAGGGACACAATGTTTACCCAGGCTCGGGCCCTCCCGATGGAGGTAAAACCCTACTTCCTGCTTGATTAATATTGAAGATATGGTAGTACAAGAGTAGATCTACCACGAGATCGTACAGGCTAAACCGTAGGAGCTAGCCTATGATGGTATGATTGTAATTGTGATCGGCCTTCTAAGGACCAACCTCTCCAGTTTATATAGACACCGGAGAGGGCTAGGGTTTACATGGAGTCGGTTACTAGGAAGACATATAACATCCGGATCCCCAAGCTTGCCTTCCACGCCAAGGAGAGTTCCATCCAGACACGGGACGAAGTCTTGAGTCTTGTATCTTCACGCTTCAATAGTCCGGACGATGTACACAGTCCGGTTGTCCAGATACCCCCTAATCTAGGACTCCCTCAGTAGCCCCTGAACCAGGCTTCAATGATGATGAGTCTGGCACGTAGTCTTGTCTTCGGCATTGTAGGGCGGGTTCCTTCTCCGAATACTCCAAAGTAATTATCGAATACTTAGATCGTGTCCGGATCCATGAGGGGATTCTTACACACCATTGTAGGGAACATAGCATAAATATGATCCGCTGGCAATCTTCGTACATCGTGCCTTCGCATCATGGCCCAGTTCAACACGAACCGGTGCTTCTCGCCCCACCTCGACTCGTGCTACGAGGCGGTTTCATTGGCACGTTCTGTCGACGCAGAGATCGTGTTCCTTTTATTACGAGATCTTCCATTAATGCGGGCGTGCGTAGCCCCATGACGACCGTTGGTATGACTCCGTGTGCCGTCAGGTAAACCTCAAGCAGTCACCCTAAGGACTCTTCATATTCACCCCCTTTATAAAAGGGGCCGAGGCCTATGCCTCTTTTCCACCTCCCTCGCGCCTTCTCGCACCTCGAGTTCTAACACCCGAGACCTAAGCTCCAACACCCCAGATCCTCCAATATGTCCGGATCCAGCCCTCAAGGCCGGTGGGTTGCCTCCTCGATTCAAAAGGAGGACATTATGAAGCTTAGGGATGTCGGATATCTGACCGCCGACATCCAACATAGGCTTCCTGCTCCAGGGCAGGTCATCCCTACACTGGTGCCCAATGAGTGCGTCATGTTTGTTCCTCACTTCCTCCATGGCTTGGGCCTCACCCTCGATCCTTTTGTGAGGGGGCTCATGTGCTATTATGGGCTGGATTTTCATGATCTAGCTCCGGACGCCATCCTCCATATCTCGTCGTTCATTATAGTGTGCGAGGCCTTCCTCCATGTCACCCCACACTTCGGATTATGGATCAAGACCTTCAATGTGAAGCCGAAGGTGATCGAGGGGCGATATGCAGAGTGCGGAGGTGCCGTAATAAGCAGGAACGCCGATGCACCACGGCCAGAGGTTTCTTTCCCAGAAGTATCCGATGTATGGCAACGGAGGTGGTTTTATGTCACGGCTCCCAGAGGCACAAAGTGGGTGGCCGCCCCCGAGTTCCGCTCGGGCCCTCCGTCACAACTAGTGTCTTGGACCGACGTAGGACGGAATTGGGGGCCCGCTGGTGATGTACCATTACTGTAGAGCCGCATCCGAGAGCTTCTTGAGAGGGAGATTAACCTTGTTAACATAATGCAAGTCATGTTAATCCGACGGATGTTGCCGTGCCAACGCCAGCCTCTCCAGATGTGGGATTTCAATCCAGAGGGTCCGCGGACCGTTAAGCACTTCTTTGGCTTGAAGCTCGAAGGGATGTGCAAATTATTCTTCGGACCGAAAGTAGAGTGTCCGGACACCACCGAGGATGCGGGCCTAAGCTGCAATCACCTAGATACCCAAGTAAGTAACCTTGATACCAGACACCTTGTTTTGTATTTGTCATAATTGTTTATTCTGAAAATCATCCGTGGCCAGGAATGGCTCAGCAAGGCGGAGAGAATCAGGTGTCCGGCGCCACTTCCCGAAGGCTCGCCTGGTCCCACCATGGCCAAGATGCTTGACCGGGTACTCAGCAGAATGCCCTCAGGGAAAGACAAGGGGAAGAACAAAGAAACCGAACTTCACACGCTACGCATCCGAACCGGGGGCATTGTTACCTCCCATAAGGAGGATAGTCGGGAAGGGGAGGCTAAGGCCTCCTCCCCGCGCGGGAAGAAGAGGGCTGCCTCCGAAGACTCGGAGACGGAGATGCCCAAACTAGGGAAAAAGGTATCCCCAGGGGGCCCTATGTGACGCCCGGCTAATTAAGCTACAGTGATCCTCTGCTAGTGATGCCTCGTCATCCCGATTACTGTTGCTAAATGTCCGTTAGTTCAACCGCGTCAAATTCAAATTTAAAATTAATGTCGATAATAAAAGTTTTCGGAAATTGAAACAAAAATGTTCGGTGGTTGCCAAATATTATAAGGGTAATTATGGTGCAGCAAACACATTTTTATAAAATGTCTAAATAATTTAAAGTGATTTAAAACAGAAAAGAAAATAAGAAAGCCCCCTGGCAAACTGGGCCAGAAGGCCCAGCTAGCCGACGCACTTGGCCCAGCCGCCCCCCACTCTCTCCATATCCCCCCACCGGTGAGGCCCCGAACCGCCACCGACACTTCCCCCCTCTCCCCAAAAATATCTCCCCCTCTCCCCCGACTGGATCTGGATCGAGGGAGGAGGCCCTCGTCGCCGCCGAATGCCGTCGCCCGCCGCCGTCAGGAGCTCGCCGCCCCCCACGCCAGGATGCCGCCGCCTCGCAGAACTGCCTCCCGCTCCGCCGCTCGTCCCCGTCGTCCCCCCCAACCTTCCCGGAGCCCGCTGCCCCGTGCCCTACGCTGCTCGGTGAGGCCCCCCAACCTCTTCTCTTTCCCCCGTCACCGAACGCACACGCTCCATCGAACTCCCGCGACCGAGCTCGCGCTCGCCCTGCCCGAAGTTGCGCCCTCCTGCTGTAGCCCGAGCGCCTTCACCTCCCCTTGCCCCTGCTCGCCGACCAACGCCGTCAACCGCGGCCCTGCACCAGCCTGCCCTTCGTTGTCGCCCGGTCCGGTTCCCACCTCCGGCCGCGTCCGGTGCCGCTTAGCCACCTCCCGCTGCCACTCCGGCCACCCCGAGCTGCTCTCTGACCGCGTACCTGCGGCCCTGGCCACGCCCCCTGTCGCCGGCCGGCGCCTTGCGCTCCTCCTTGGCCTCGCCGTGGCCACGAACCTCCACCGCGTCCCGCTCCAGCTGGTGCCCCTTGGCCCCGTGCCCCGGCGGCCTCGTCCCGCCCTGCGGGCGAGTGCTCGCTCGGGTGCGCCCGCACCCACTGGACCAAACCCGCCAAGGCCCCTATGGGCCTATGACAAACGGGGCCCACACCCAGAACGAAAATAATAGTAATAGAAAAATAGATAAGTAAATAATTAAAATATTAATTAATTAATTAATTAAAGAATTAATTAACTTAATTAATCCTGATAGGTTAACCTAATCACTAAGTTTAGTTAATTAATCTGTTAGGTTAGTTAACAGTCAATAACAGCTGGGACCCACTGGTCAGGTTGACCAGTCAACCCACGTTGACTGCTGATGTCAGCATGACATCATGCTGATGTCATAAATTCATTTTCGAATTAATTTAAATAATTAATTAAATTCTAGAAATTAATAAAATCTTTAGAAAATCATATCTTTTAATCCGTAACTCGGATTAAATTATTTTCAACATGAAAGTTGTTCAGAACTATGAGACGAACCCGGATACATAGCCCGTTCGTCCACCACACCCCCCTAACATATCAAACCCGCAACTTTCCCCCTCCGGTTCATCTGTCCGAAAACGCGAAACACCGGGAATACTTTCCCGGATGCTTTCCCCCTTCACCGGTATCACCTCATACCGCGTTAGGGCACCCCTAGCACCGTTACTTGTCATGTCTTGCATCGTCATGCTTATGTTTGCATTGTATTTATTGTTTCTTCCCCCTCTTCTCTCCGGTAGACTACGAGACTGACGCTGCTGCTGGTACCCCGATCGACTACGGTGTTGACGACCCCTCCTTCTTGCCAGAGCAACCAGGCAAGCCCCCCCCCCTTGATCACCAGATATCGCCTATTCTCCTCTATACTGCTTGCATTAGAGTAGTGTAGCATGTTACTGCTTTCCGTTAATCCTATTCTGATGCATAGCCTGACATTGTTGCTACATTTGTTGATACCTTACCTGCAATCCTAAATACTTAGTATAGGATGCTAGTTTATCATCATTGGCCCTACATTCTTGTTAGTCTGCCTTGCTATACTATTGGGCCGTGATCACTCGGGAGGTGATCACGGGTATATACTATACATACATACCTACTATAGAGATGGTGACTAAAGTCGGGTTAGCTTGATGAGTACCCGCAAGTGATTCTGATGAGGGGGCTGAAAGGACAGGTGGCTCCATCCCGGTAGAGGTGGGCCTGGGTTCCCGATGGCCCCCGACTATTACTTTATGGCGGAGCGACAGGGCAGGTTGAGACCACCTAGGAGAGAGGTGGGCCTGGCCCTGGTCGGCGTTTGCGGATACTTAACACGCTTAACGAGATCTTGGTATTTGATCTGAGTCTGGCCATTTGGTCTATACGCACTAACCATCTATGTGGGAGTAGTTATGGGTATCCTGACGTCGTGCTATCAGCCGAAGCACTTCAGACGTCAGCGACTGAGCGGCGTGCGCCGGATTGGACTGGAACGCCACTAGGCTAGGTCTGCTTCCGGCCGCCCACGGAACGTGCAGGTGTGCTCAGGGCGATGGGCCCAGACCCCTGTGCGCTTAGGTTTAGACGGCGTGCTGGCCTCTCTGTTGTGCCTAGGTGGGGCTGCGACGTGTTGATCTTCCGCGGCCGGGCATGACCCAGGAAAGTGTGTCCGGCCAAATGGGATCAAGCGTGTTGGGTTATGTGGTGCACCCCTGCAGGGAAGTTAATCTATTCGAATAGCCGTGATCTTCGGTAACAGGACGACTTGGAGTTGTACCTTGACCTTATGACAACTAGAACCGGATACTTAATAAAACACACCCTTCCAAGTTCCACAGACAACCCGGTGATCGCTTTTCCGACAGGGCGACGAGGGGAGGATCGCCGGGTAGGATTATGCTATGCGATGCTACTTGGAGATGCTACTTGGAGGACTTCAATCTACTCTCTTCTACATGCTGCAAGACGAAGGCTGCCAGAAGCGTAGTCTTCGATAGGACTAGCTATCCCCCTCTTATTCTGGCATTCTGCAGTTCAATCCACTGATATGGCCTCCTTACACATATACCCATGCATATGTAGTGTAGTTCCTTGCTTGCGAGTACTTTGGATGAGTACTCACGGTTGCTTTCTCCCCCCTTTTTCCCCCTTTCCTTTCTTTCTGGTTGTCGCAACCAGATGCTGGAGTCCAGGAGCCAGACGCCACCATCGACGACGACTCCTACTACACTGGAGGTGCCTACTACTATGTGCAGCCCGCTGACGACGACCAGGAGTAGTTAGGAGGATCCCAGGCAGGAGGCCTGCGCCTCTTTCGATCTGTACCCCAGTTTGTGCTAGCCATCTTATGGCAACTTGTTCAACTTATGTCTGTACTCAGATATTGTTGCTTCCGCTGACTCGTCTATGATCGAGCACTTGTATTCGAGCCCTCGAGGCCCCTGGCTTGTATTATGATGCTTGTATGACTTATTTATGTTTTAGAGTTGTGTTGTGATATCTTCCCGTGAGTCCTTGATCTTGATCGTACACATTTGCGTGCATGATTAGTGTACGATTGCATCGGGGGCGTCACAAGTTGGTATCAGAGCCGACTGCTAGTAGGAATCCCCCTCTCCAACTCCTTGGCCGAAGTTGAGTCTAGTCATTGCAAAACTTTTACAAACTTGGCTGTGTGCCTTACGGGCCCACGTCGCCATTGGGTGGTATTAGGATCTTTTATTCCTCAACCTATACTCTGGGACTCTGATCTCTCTTCTATTCGGGTTAAATGATTTTTGCTAAATCTAACATTAGGATCTCGTTATCACTTTCACCCGGAGAGCCCCTTATTAATGATGATCGTCTGCGGCACGTGAAGACCCTGAAGATACTCTCCGTTGTTAACCCGAGAACTTATGTTCATCGCATTTGCAATTCCCCTTCCACCGTCAACCCTTATGGATAACTACTTGCAGTTGTTATTCTTACATTCATCCCCAGTTGGTCTTGTTATTACCAGATACCTCGAAACACTCGTCGTTGTTTCGATAATCCTTTGAGCTTATCGCCTTGCTGTTCTTTGTCACCTGAATACCCCTATGGATAATTCTCGCACTTATCGAGTATCCGCTCATCCCCCAGTTGTTCATGTGTTTCACAATGGTCTTCAAAATACTATTTGATCCTCCAAAAATCCTTAATAGCTTATTGCTCTGCAATACTTGTCTGCTTGCATTATGGATGCTTTCCATATGTCTGGCAATATTCGTTAGTATCCTTAGGCACCGTCATTTTGATCCTATTGATTCAGCATGTGTGCGAATGCACACAATCATCTATCAACCCTTCTAAATTATCCTTCCGGCTCAGACATCATTTTTGAACATGAGCTGGTTCTCGACCAAACTATTTGTCGTCAATTGTGCCTCTGGTCTATCCAACTTATCCATCCTTGATCAAAGCGACTGCTTCTGATCCTTTGTTTCGGAAGTCGAAATTCCTTTGTTATCTAAGCATAGAATTATTCAGATGTTCTATAATATGATGCCCGTGCATTCTTCTTCCTCTGGTTGAGTACCGATGCTCACATCAGATCCCTTGTGGACCATCGGTTCCTTTGTTGGATTTTATCCGACAGTGTCCTTCATATTGAATAACCTTGAGAGCCTTTCCATGGGTATATAATGCCTTTGATAAATTGTATCATCTGCTTTTGAACAATGCTCTACTTTCGAGCTTGTATTATTTACCCCGAAGTTTGTGGTATATGTTCCTAAGAATCCCCGATGGGTTGAACCAATGCCTTCCCTAATCTGTGCAAACCCGAAAGATTTCACAGGTCATACGTATCTGGTATTGCACCAGGTAAAACTTTCAACAGCTAATGCCATTTCGAAAAGAAACGAGAAGTGAATGGAAGGTTATGCATTATGGAAGTGGGAGTCAACCTTGAACTTTGTGTTCATGCCCATGGACACGATGTAGATCTTATCATTAAAGCTTGTCTTAAATTAATTATTCCCTTGGTATAAGTACATCTTATATCTGGGATCTGGCCTTTTGCAATCGTGGTTCCGACCATGATCTCTTTTAAATACCATTTCTCGTGCATGTTTAAGCACTTATCTTCTTTATAAAAATACCCTAGTCCAAGCTCTACTTTGGATTGTCCTCGAGTGTTACCCCCAGGTATCTCAAGATTATCACGGAACTGCATAACTTCTTATGAGTTCTTCATCAAGTGCTACATTCTCATTGATTCCAATTTTTCACGGGCTCTGAGTTATTTAACACTCAAAGACACTGATAACTGACACGAGTCCGCATCGCGATTAAGCAACTCTTGGTAACCTTCATTACTTACGAGTTTGAATTCCATCACGTCATTCCTAGCCTGTTTGGCTATATCCTTGTCGTGCCGATTTTAACTGTGCTACCTGGTCCACTTCCCAGAGCATAATTTTCGACGCTGAGCTAAGCTTACATTGATTTCCTTGTCTTATCATTCCACCTCAGACAACAAGCTTGGTTCCGAGTTTGTGTCATACCCATGGTTCCAATAACCTCTTGCTTCATCATTCTTTTGACCTGATGTGATCGCGGATCGATTACATCTTCAGGTAATCTCTCGACAAATGTGTCGTGATCATTATCAACTTTCTGAGCTATTCCAGAATAACAATCAAATTCATGATAAGAATTACCATCCTTGCCCCTCGATGAATTGTGTGTCATCGACTACTTCCTTGCCTTCTTTCCAACACAAACTTGTTTGTGTTGTGGCCATACCTTGAGTTCCTTGTTAACCGACTTATGTTATGTTCTACCTTGAAGTATTACCATCCTCTATGTCAAGAATGTCGTGAGAAATTCACCACCTCTTAAGAATTCTTGGTATGGTGATACTTCTCACCCTCACCATTCTTTCTTGGTCCTCGTGTTCATTCCAACCGGTGTACCAACAAGTGAACGGTGCTGTTTGAATTCTGCCCTTCTAGCAACCCTATTGCTTTGAAGTTAATGGTTGGCCGTTCGTTCTTGGACTATTGATTATTGAATCACCATTCTGACATTGGTCGTGCAAACCCGACCCATATTTCGGGCGCACCTTTCAACCAATGTTTAATTGTGTATGTTTTCCTCGAGCATACCTCATTATATCATTTGATATGACAAATGTTATCCCCATGTTCACATAATTGTGGAAATCCATATTGTTGGAAATCTCGATGAAGTGTCGCTGAGACCGTCAGCCACCTCCCCATCCTCTCCTTGGTTTAATGATGAACTCTTGTTTTGGACTCGCTCCCATAGTTCATTTCTTCAGAATCTTACATTGTCATCTCATCAATTTGTGTTGCACCTTTTCTTCTCTGGCATCCTAAGTCAGAGGTATCCTGACACCAATCGGATCTGAACCTCGGTCAGATATGATGGTTGGGGCATATTTCCAAGAGTTATAACATTGGTCTATGTATGACCTGGTAAGGTGATGACATGCCTAGCACCCCCGGCCGGAGGACCTATTATTATAGTTTCCTTTCTGGCAAGGTTAACCATTCTTCCATGAGGAAATTGTAAGACTTACTCTATAAGTTATTCCTGATGGATCCTTCGTGTATCCGAAGTCTGACCTTTGCTTGAAGACCATGTCAATGCTATCTCGAAGCTTGTCTGTGGTACTTCGAATTTCAATAAGGACATGTGAAGCACAATGCTAAATTTTCTTTATCAATTATTCAAACACCGTTGTATGGGTAATGTCATGAAATTTCTCTCCCCTTTCCTAAGGGGTTTTCTACAATTATATCCTGTCATGGATATCATGCTCTGCTTGTCCTTGGGAAGGTTATCCCCCTGAAATATGTGTTTAAACGCATTATCCTTTCCATTGCTGATTAATATGATGATCACATTTCCTTTCCATTATCTTGTTTAATCTTTCTTGTGATCCATATGATCTAAGCAGTAATAATTCATTGCTTATGTAAACACCTTGGTGTACAACCGTGTTAGTAAGACCCTGTTGCTTTTGTTGATAGCATTCCGGTAACCACCGATGGACGAGAACTTTGCCTATTGGTCCGCCTCATTCAACGAGCAGGAAAATGGTTCTCTTCGTCCCTCGCCCTTGGTACCGATGTTGTTGTCGACATAAATGACAGGCTATCCTCTTACATGCCTTGCTTACATGATCACGCAAGACATCTCCCCCTTCCTATTTTTAACCCACATGGTGGGCCCATAACCCACAGTTCCACAGGATCAAAACCTGACTCTCCTGTACACCCCTGTTCCTAAAGCTATTCCTCACGCTTGGCTTCGTATGAAATATCACGAGCCACCTTCCTAGTGATCTATTCTGGTATCAGACACAATACTTATTCCCGTTGCTTTGAACCCTTTCGCGCCTTGTAACAGGCATCAAACGATTGCCTGCCCGCTCGAAACTTCCCATGATACCTCCTTACTTTGCTCTCGATACTTTCTTAAGCTTCAATTCAAGAGTTACTTTCTGCCACCTTCCCCGATGATAACGACCAGATAGTCAACCTTGTAGAGAACGTTCTCCCGGAATACCCCTTATTCTTTCGTAAGTACGATGGAACCCCTGAAGAAAGGATACCGACTTTATCTTGATGACTTGAAGCATAAAAATGAAGACATCAATATAATGGATCGACCACTTCGAGAAGAGCAATCAAGACCGGGAAGATTCGTTAGAATTTCGTAACCAGACCTTTCCCCCGTTTTCCACCTCTTAAATCTCGGGACGAGATTTCTTGTAGTGGAGGAGAATTGTGACGCCCGGCTAATTAAGCTACAGTGATCCTCTGCTAGTGATGCCACGTCATCCCGATTACTGTTGCTAAATGTCCGTTAGTTCAACCGCGTCAAATTCAAATTTAAAATTAATGTCGATAATAAAAGTTTTCGGAAATTGAAACAAAAATGTTCGGTGGTTGCCAAATATTATAAGGGTAATTATGGTGCAGCAAACCCATTTTTATAAAATGTCTAAATAGTTTAAAGTGATTTAAAACAGAAAAGAAAATAAGAAAGCCCCCTGGCAAACTGGGCCAGAAGGCCCAGCTGGCCGACCCACGTGGCCCAGCCGCCCCCCACTCTCTCCATATCCCCCCACCGGTGAGGCCCCGAACCGCCACCGACACTTCCCCCCTCTCCCCAAAAATATCTCCCCCTCTCCCCCGACTGGATCGGGATCAAGGGGGGAGGCCCTCATCACCGCCGAACGCCGTCGCCCGCCGCCGTCAGGAGCTCGCCGCCCCCACGCCAGGACACCGCCGCCTCGCAGGACTGCCTCCCGCTCCGCCGCTCGTCCCTGTCGTCCCCCCAACCTTCCCCGAGCCCGCTGCCCGTGCCCTACGCTGCTCGGTGAGGCCCCCCAACCTCTTCTCTTTCCCCCATCACCGAACAAACACGCTCCGTCGAACCCCCGCGACCAAGCTCGCGCTCACCCTGCCCGAAGTTGCGCCCTCCTGCTGTAGCCCGCGCGCGCCTTCACCTTCCCCTGCCCCTGCTCGCCGACCAACGCCGTCAACCGCGGCCCCGCACCAGCCTGCCCTTCGCCGTCGCACGGTCCGGTTCCCACCTCCGGCCGCGTCCGGTGCCGCTTAGCCGCCTCCCGCTGCCACTCCGGCCACCCCGAGCTGCTCTCTGACCGCGTACCCGCGGCCCTGGCCACGCCCCCTGTCGCCGGCCGGCGCCTTGCGCTCCTCCTTGGCCTCGCCGTGGCCACGAACCTCCACCGCGTCCCGCTCCAGCTGGCGCCCCTTGGCCCCGTGCCCCGGCGGCCTCGTCCCGTCGTGCGGGCGAGTGCTCGCTCGGGTGCGCCCGCACCCACTGGACCAAACCCGCCAAGGGCCCTATGGGCCTATGACAAACGGGGCCCACGCCCAGAACGAAAATAATAGTAATAGAAAAATAGATAAGTAAATAATTAAAATATTAATTAATTAATTAATTAAAGAATTAATTAACTTAATTAATCCTGATAGGTTAACCTAATCACTAAGTTTAGTTAATTAATCTGTTAGGTTAGTTAACAGTCAATGACAGCTGGGACCCACTGGTCAGGTTGACCAGTCAACCCACGTTGACTGCTGATGTCAGCATGACATCATGCTGATGTCATAAATTCATTTTCGAATTAATTTAAATAATTAATTAAATTCCAGAAATTAATAAAATCTTTAGAAAATCATATCTTTTAATCCGTAACTCGGATTAAATTATTTTCAACATGAAAGTTGTTCAGAACGACGAGACGAACCCGGATACGTAGCCCGTTCGTCCACCACACCCCCCTAACATATCAAACACGCAACTTTCCCCCTCCGGCTCCTCTGCCCGAAAACGCGAAACACTGGGAATACTTTCCCGGATGCTTTCCCCCTTCACCGGTATCACCTCATACCGCGTTAGGGCACCCCTAGCACCGTTACTTGTCATGTCTTCCCCCTCTTCTCTCCGGTAGACTACGAGACTGACCCTGCTGCTGGTACCCCGATCGACTACGGTGTTGACGACCCCTCCTTCTTGCCAGAGCAACCAGGCAAGCCCCCCACCCTTGATCACCAGATATCGCCTATTCTCCTCTATACTGCTTGCATTAGAGTAGTGTAGCATGTTACTTCTTTCCGTTAATCCTATTCTGATGCATAGCCTGACATTGTTGCTACATTTGTTGATACCTTACCTGCAATCCTAAATACTTAGTATAGGATGCTAGTTTATCATCATTGGCCCTACATTCTTGTCAGTCTGCCTTGCTATACTATTGGGCCGTGATCACTCGGGAGGTGATCACGGGTATATACTATACATACATACCTACTATACATATAGTGACTAAAGTCGGGTCAGCTCGATGAGTACCCGCAAGTGATTCTGATGAGGGGGCTGAAAGGACAGGTGGCTCCATCCCGGTAGAGGTGGGCCTGGGTTCCCGATGGCCCCCGACCGTTACTTTATGGCGGAGCGACAGGGCAGGTTGAGACCACCTAGGAGAGAGGTGGGCCTGGCCCTGGTCGGCGTTCGCGGATACTTAACACGCTTAACGAGATCTTGGTATTTGATCTGAGTCTGGCCATTTGGTCTATACGCACTAACCATCTATGTGGGACTAGTTATGGGTATCCCGACGTCGTGGTATCAGCCGAAGCACTTCAGACGTCAGCGACTGAGCGGCGTGCGCCGGATTGGACTGGAACGCCACTAGGCTAGGTCTGCTTCCGGCCGCCCACGGAACGTGCAGGTGTGCTCAGGGCGATGGGCCCAGACCCCTGTGCGCTTAGGTTTAGACGGCGTGCTGGCCTCTCTGTTGTGCCTAGGTGGGGCTGCGACGTGTTGATCTTCCGCGGCCGGGCATGACCCAGGAAAGTGTGTCCGGCCAAATGGGATCAAGCGTGTTGGGTTATGTGGTGCACCCCTGCAGGGAAGTTAATCTATTCGAATAGCCGTGATCTTCGGTAACAGGACGACTTGGAGTTGTACCTTGACCTTATGACAACTAGAACCGGATACTTAATAAAACACACCCTTCCAAGTTCCACAGACAACCCGGTGATCGCTTTTCCACAGGGCGACGAGGGGAGGATTGCCAGGTAGGATGATGCTATGCGATGCTACTTGGAGATACTACTTGGAGGACTTCAATCTAATCTCTTCTACATGCTGCAAGACGGAGGCTGCAAGAAGCGTAGTCTTCGATAGGACTAGCTATCCCCCTCTTATTTTGGCATTCTGTAGTTCAGTCCACTGATATGGCCTCCTTACACATATACCCATGCATATGTAGTGTAGTTCCTTGCTTGCGACTACTTTGGATGAGTACTCACGGTTGCTTTCTCCCCCCTTTTTCCCCCTTTCCTTTCTTTCTGGTTGTCGCAACTAGATGCTGGAGTCCAGGAGCCAGACACCACCATCAACGACGACTCCTACTACACTGGAGGTGCCTACTACTACGTGCAGCCCACTGACGACGACCAGGAGTAGTTAGGAGGATCCCAGGCAGGAGGCCTGCGCCTCTTTCGATCTGTACCCCAGTTTGTGCTAGCCATCTTATGGCAACTTGTTCAACTTATGTCTGTACTCAGATATTGTTGCTTCCGCTGACTCGTCTATGATCGAGCACTTGTATTCGAGCCCTCGAGGCCCCTGGCTTGTATTATGATGCTTGTATGACTTGTTTATGTTTTAGAGTTGTGTTGTGATATCTTCCCGTGAGTCCCTGATCTTGATCGTACACATTTGCGTGCATGATTAGTGTACGATTGAATCGGGGGCGTCACACCCTGCCCCGACGGGTACCCTCACCGCGTCATGCCCGCCAACAGGCCAGCCCTCCACCGAGCCATAAGTCAATCGTTAGTTCGAAGGTACTTTGTTTCTCCTAGATCAACAACGAGGATTCGTCTTTTCAGTCCGGCTAGCAGCTCTTCTCAACAGAGTTCGTCTTCGGGGGATCTTCCTCCGGAGATGATGGAGAGCGAGACCCCACCCACCTCTCCGCTTCATGAAGCGGGCGACACCTAGGTGTCGTCACGGAGGAGTCCGGATCTGCTGAAGCCGGAAGCCAATGAGTCAGCCGCCCTGAGCCCGGAGCATTTGGCTCCCACGGGGGGCGATGGGAAGGGTCCGACACAATTCAATGTCCGGCCGGATGTACTGACAGGCCTACTGGAGCGAGCTGCGCTCTCGGAGGAGCACCGCTCTTTAATGAGTGCGGTGCTCAAGAAGATTTCATCCGCTACAAGCAGTTTGAATGAAGCATTTACAAGCCTTCTCAGAGGCTTTGAGGTATGTAGTGAAAAAATACACTATTTTTTGGCTGTGAGGCACGCGCTAGGTGTGCTCCATATAGATAGTAGCCCCTGAGACTCTGGTTGCCCGCCCTAGGCGGCAAACGGGGGATCATAAATCAATGATTGCGCTGTAAATACGTGCAGATACGTGTGGGTCCAGCCGCCGACCAGTCTATTGAAGTTGCCGAACTAACGAGGCAGATTGGATCGATTGATGCCGATATCACGCTGGTGAACGAGCGGCTTGACAAATCACAAGGTATGTGCTTTGCCTTCCTTTGTATAGGAAAATATGAAGGCTGCATGATATTAATGTAATATGTTTGGACTACAGATGGTGCTGCTGCCGTGGAGGCCTTGAGGGCGGAAATTGCCCAGGACAAGGAGCAAGCTCGGGTTAGCAATGCGACTGCCCTAAAAGCGGCCGAAGAGTTGAGAGCCGAACAAGCTGCTCGTCGCCGAAGCGAGGAAAAAATAGCCGAAATGGCTGTGGAGTTAAAAAATGCCGCCGACCGGTATGAACTCCTCCAAAAGGAGAATAAGGCTAGTGCGGCCGACCTAGACAAGGCACTTAATGCCACCAAGGAGATGCGGACCGAGGTCAGGGGTGTGCGGGAGGAGCTTCAACAGGCCGGTAAAATCGCGGCTGGGGGCTCCTACTTACTGCGGACGAAGTTTTTGGATCCGAAGTATGCTCCCCTGGATGGACACTGGAGTCGTGCAGATGCGTATGCGTACTTGGCGAAGAGTACAGCTGATGCAGCCAAGTTTTTCGAGGATCAAGGTGATAAAGAAGTGGAGAAGCTTTTCTGGTCGCGGTTTTATGCTCCCGCGCGCCCGCTGCCATTAAGTGAGAAGATGGCTGCTGTGGCGGAACTTCACAGGTTGTCCGAACTTGCAATGCGATCTGCGATAGACCATCTTTGGCCAAAGGGGCCTAAGCCGGGCAGTTACTTTGGCTTGGTGCAACAGTTCCTTGGGGCCGTGCCTCAGATTGATGCCATGAGAAGGTCGGCGTGCATAGAAGGTGCACGGATGGCCCTTGTCCGCGTTAAAGCATTTTGGACAGATATGGAGGCCACCATTGTCGCGACCTAGAATCCGGAGGGAGGCCAATATCTGGCCGAGCACTATTTGGCGCAGGTAACAGAAGGTGCCCGCCTAATAGAGGCGCAGTGCTCGAAGGATGTCTTGTTCAAGTGACAAATCAGATCATTGTAAAAACAATGTTATTTTGGTTATAAGGCTATATTTATACTTTTTGCCTGAAAGTATTATTGTGCCTCCTGTGTGGCCGTTATATATATATATATATATATATATATATATATGTAATCCGAAAGTTTGCAGTCGTTGGCTTCAGCCCCCACGCATATAATGCGGGGGTGTTCGAGAAAAATATGCATAATCACACTTGATCCAATGTCTTGGTCCATTAAGGAGGTGATCGCACGTCGAACTAGGCAACCAGACTATATAGCTGTAACGCTTTCGCTTAGCCATGGGAGTCTAACGGTGGGGCTACTTTGTAGCCCCTGGTACCTTCGCTTGCATCCGATTACGGGCGCGTATGTACATGACCGGGAAACGGTCCTTCGTTAATGCGGAGGGATCCTAAAGATTCCGATAAGTCTTCGAGTGGTTGAACAGTCTCTCATTGTATCATAACAGTCAGTTTTTGGCTTTCTCTACTAAGGTGCTCGTCCGAAATAACCAGGGCACAATCGCAGTAGTTCTCCTTTGGCCGCCCTAGCCGATAATAACGGAACATAAGGCGGCAAACCCAGGAGCCGGGCAAACCCAACATTTGACCAAAGACAAGATTCAGAGCTGATGCATATAAGGCCAAACTCGTGACGCAGAACACTCCCGAAGGTATTCGGAGTTTATGACAGAAAATGGGCTGAAAAATGCCCATTCATTATAAACCCTTTAGTTCCAGGCACATGCATTAGTCTGCCATGGCGAAATGCCAATAACGGCAGTATCCTCTGTGGGTATGGAACCCATGGGATGGTTTAACAACAAGAGGCAGTATAAAAGGTTTACACAGGGGCTTAATCTAAAGAGAAACCTTTTGAGCAGGGCCCTGCTGCACGTCTACGCCTTTGTATCCGTTGTGCCGTATCCTGGAAGGGCATCGCGCGAATGTTGTCTGTAAAGAAGAAAACTCATGTAGGAGAGTACAACATAAGTATGCGATGAATAGTAAAAAGTGTAAGATATTGGCCTGCCAATAAGTTTGAGCCAAGTGTGGGGCTATGTTAAATATCTAGAGCCCCTGGTATCCTCTATGGGATTACATGTACGGTGCCCTGGTTCGCTTTTATCCGGGTTGCCGGACTCGTCTAACCGAGTCTGTGGTCTTAATGACCAGTCATGCTTGCTGATATTGGAGGCCTCTTATAGTCCGGCTGCTAGGGCCGTTGCGTATTCCTCCGTGCGTGAAGAGCGCTCTGTGTTTCCGTTAACGGTGATGACACCACGTGGACCGGGCATCTTGAGTGTAAGGTAGGCATAGTGTGGTAATGCGTTGAAGCGGGCGAAGGCCATTCTTCCAAGTAGTGCATGATAGTCGCTTTGGAAGGGTGCGATGATGAAGAGTAGTTCTTCGCTTCTGGAGTTTCCTGGAGAACCGAATGTTATCTCCAGTATGACGGAGCCCCTGCTGTAGGCTTCAACGCCTAGTATCACCCCTTCAAAGGTCGTGTTGCTTTGACTAATTCTGGATGGGTCTATTCCCATCCTGCGGACAGTGTCCTCGTATATTAAATTGAGACTGTTGCCGCTGTCCATGAGGACGTGGGTGAGATGATATCCGTCGATTATGGGGTCAAGCACCAAGGCCTATGATCCTTCGCGCCGAATACTAGTCAGGCGGTCTGTGTGATCGAAAGTGATCGGACTAGTCATCCAGTAGCTAGGTGTGGGTACGATGGGCTCTATGGTGCACGCATTTCTGAGCGCGTGTTCATGCCTTCTCGTGGATGTATGAGTCATGAGGATCATGTTTACTATTTTAACCTCTGGTGGGAATTTTTTCTGTCCCCTAGTGTTCGGCTGGCGAGGTTCATCCTCTTCTTCACTTGGTGTTTCCCTTCCTTTGTGTTCGGTGTTTAATTTGTCGGCCTGCTTGAAGATCCAGCACTCTCTGTGTGTGTGGTTCGCAGGTTTGTCAGGGGTGCCATGAATTTGGCACAGTCTGTCCAGGACTCTGTTCAGAACAGACGACCCCTCTTTACTGCCTTTTGTAGGCTTCTTTTGCTAATCGGGTCGAGAGCCCCTGAATCCGGCGTTTACCGTTGTGTTGTCCGGGCTCTCTTCCTTGTTTTGGCGTTTGTTTTTATTACGTCGTGGCTTTCCGTTGCCATCCCTTATTTCGGATGTGCTGGGATCGCTGGTGCCTTTACGGGCCAGCCAGCTATCTTCACCCGTGCAAAAGCGGGTCATGAGGCTTGTTAAGGCTGCCATTGTCCTCGGCTTTTCTTGGCCGAGGTGTCTGGCGAGCCACTCGTCACGGATGCTGTGTTTGAATGCCGCTAAGGCTTCGGCATCCGGACAGTCGACAATTTGACTCTTCTTAGTGAGGAATCTGTTCCAAAGCTTGCGGGCAGACTCTCCGGCCTGTTGGATTATGTGACTTAAATCGTCAGCATCCGAAGGCCGGACATAAGTCCCTTGAAAATTGGCCCTGAAAGCGTCCTCGAGTTCCTCCCAACTCCCAACTGAATTTTTGGGGAGGCTTTTCAACCAGTGACGAGCTGGTCCCTTTAGTTTGAGGGGAAGGTATTTGATGGCGTGGAGGTCATCCCCACGAGCCATACGTATATGCAGGATAAAGTCCTCGATCCAGACCGCTAGGTCTGTCGTTCCGTCGTATGCCTTTATGTTCACAGGTTTAAAGCCCTGTGGAAATTCATGGTCCAGTACTTCTTCGGTAAAGCACAGGGGGTGAGCAGCCCCTCTATATCAGGACGTGTTGTGGCATGCCATCGGCTGTTGTTGTGTCCGGTGTTTATTTGGAACTGGTATTTGATTAGCATAATCGTTTTGGTAACCACAGTCCCTCGCCGCGGTGTGTCCTTTAGATCCATAGATGGACCTAGCTGCGCCAGCTTTCTTATCCAGGTGCTCACGTAGATCGTGTGCGGCGTTGGTAGCCGCTTTGTTGCGGCTATGAAGTGGTATGTCTGGCTTCCTGGTCGTGTTACTCTTTGGTGGAGCGGCCTCGTCGTCGAATTCTGGCAGTAGCTTGCATTTTGGATAGCTCTTTGTATGGCGATCGTCGCCGTATCTTTCTTCAGTGTCTAGCACTTTATTCCATCTGCAATTGAGCATTTCCTGTGCGGCTTTGACCGTTGCTTCTGCTTCTTTAGACTTCTTGCGGTGGCCATAAGCTTTCGGTGGAGGTTATCTCATTCCCCACGTGTTTCCGGGATGACGAATGCATCGTCATCCGGATTTTGTTCTTGTGCTGGTTCGGTTTGATGACCTCGTCCTTCCGGATCATTGTCATCGGGCGTTTGCTCCGAACTGTGTTCGGCGTGACCTGGCTCGTCTTGCTCCATCGCTGGTTCCGTATGGTCGTTGTTGCCTTCAGGGTTGACCAGAGTATTGATCCTTCTGGCGCTCTTGCTGCTATTTTTATTGTTGCTGGACTTGGAACGATGTCTGCGCCATCGCTTTGGCTTTTGCCCGGGGGTTTTATCTTCCGGATTGTCGCCGTCGTCCTCCTTGGGCGTATCCACCAAGTATATGTCATGTGACGAGGCGGAAGTCCAGCACCCAATAGATTCTAAATCTTCTCCTGCATCGTCGTCCATACCGTCGATGCCTTCGGAGTCGAAGTCAAGCACGTCGGTTAAATCATCAACCGTTGCTATGAAGTGGGTGGTGGGTGGGTAACGAATTTCTTCATCGCCTGCTTCCCACTCGAGCCGAACATAGTTCGTCCCGGAATTTTTTGTCAAAGAGAGAGTTTTTAACGAGTTCAGCATGTCGCCAAAGGGCGAGTGCTGGAAGATATCCGCAGCGGTGAACTCCATTACCGGAGCCCAACCTGGCTCGACTGGCTCGGGAGTGCGCGGACAGGGACCAACATCCGAATGTGAATCCGGGGGTCCGGAGTCACAGGCCACCATAGAGGTGAGACCCGTGTTCGGCTCCACTGCCGATGAGTGTGCAGCCTGCGGGGCGGGGTCGAGCCCTCCGTCTTTAGGCAGCGCGGCCTGCTCCGGATTTAGGTCCGAGGCTACTGCGGGGGTGATACCCCGAGCATTGTCCGATAGCAGGTATGAGCCGTGCTCGTCGTGACTATCCGATGCTCCTGGCATAGGCTCGAATCCGTCGAAGATCAAGTCTCCGTGAACGACCACCGTGTAGTTCAGGTTTCCGAACCTGATCTGGTGGCCAGGGGCATAGCTGCCGATCTGCTCCAGATGGCCAAGCGAATTGGCCCGTAGGGCGAAGCCGCCGAACACGAAGATCTGTCCAGGGAGAAAGATCTCACCCGGGACCGTGTTGTTGACGATGATTGAAGGAGCCATCGAGCCATGTAGCGACGACACAGAGGAACTCTCAGTGAAAGCACCAATGTCGGTGTCAAAACCGACGGATCTCGGGTAGGGGGTCCCGATCTGTGTGTCTAGGCTGATGGTAACAGGAAGCAAGGGACACAATGTTTACCCAGGTTCAGGCCCTCTCGATGGAGGTAAAACCCTACTTCATGCTTGATTAACATTGAAGATATGGGTAGTACAATATTAGATCTACCATGAGATCGTAGAGGCTAAACCCTAGGAGCTAGCCTTTGATGGTATGTTTGTAATTGTGATCGGCCTTCTAAGGACCAACCTCTCCGGTTTATATAGACACCGGAGAGGGCTAGGGTTTACATGGAGTCGGTTACAAGGAAGGAAATATAACAGTCAGATCCCCAAGCTTGCCTTCCACACCAAGGAGAGTTCCATCCGGACACGGGACGAAGTCTTGAGTCTTGTATCTTCACGCTTCAATAGTCCGGACGATGTACACAGTCCGGCTGTCCAGATCCCCCCTAATCCAGGACTCCCTCACCTGTACCGGAGCTGACGAACCCGGATAATCCGGAAGTACTCCCGGATCATCCGGACCAAGCCCGGATCATCCGGACCTCCTCCTGGATGTCCGGCTAACCCTGAAACTGACTCGGCTGAATTTTTGTTTTGGTCATAACTAATTCATCCGGAATCCGTTTTTAACGTTCTTTAGCTCGTTTTGAAGCTATTGACATCCCCTATCCCACAAAAATACCAGAAACATCATTTGACTCCATCAAATTTTCCAAAATTTGGCAAGTTTCCCTAGGCCTTCCACCATATCATCCGCCACAGCACCACCGACTTCCGCAACCTAACCCATTTGATAACCCATAGCATTAGTGGTTGCTTGAGTAGTGATTCGATTTTCCTAAGGTGTTTCGACTACTTAGTGACAGTTGCTTCTTCATCAATCACCACCACCATTTTCGCATAACCTTGCCCACCATACATTACCACCACCTAAACTTAACCCATTTGTTGTTTGAGCTTGTTTGAGTTGTGGCTTGTGTCTCCTAAGGTGTTTCGGCTACTTAGGGACAACAACTTCCACTCCGACATGTGTATAGCCCATCATTCCACTTCTGCATTGCCAAGTCCAAACCACCACAGCTTTTCTGCTAACACCATTTGACATTTGAGATTTTGGGTTTGCGGTTTTTTCGTTTCCTAAGGTGTTTCGGCTAATTAGGAACAGGTCTACATCGAGCATACCGCCACTCATCATCGCCACAAGTTCGTCATCGACTTTGACCACTTCACTATCATCCGTCCTTGGCTTACAAACAACAAACAATTGACGGTAACCTCGACGACACCATTGTATATTCCCCTTGCCATTGCATTGATACCCCTAGCTCATTTTGCGTTACTTGCCTATCGATACTAGCCATTTGAGTATTGCCGGCAACGTGACTTCTGCACATTAGTGATCATACTTCCCATAGCATACATACCATATCATCGTGGTGCATATATTGGTATCATATCTTGTGTCACAAGTTTGTACCCGCATATACACAATTGCTATCTTGGTTTGTGCATTATGCAAAAGTGGACATATAAAAAAAAGCTTTTAAGAAAAATAAAGAAAGAGAGCAAAGAAGCTTGTAAGCAAGTGCCATAGCATCATACCACATTGCATATAAGATTATCATATTCGATCATCTTGGATCATCTTGAGAGAAACACCGGGAACCATATATACATAGCATACTTGGGATAGAAAGTTGCTACATTTTGAATCTCATAGGTTGTGCACAAGTGTCGTATCGCCTATAGAGCAATCGTGCTAGCGTCTCTATTGAGTTATGCAACACGAGCGTTTTCCTTTGATTCCACATTTTGTGCTCATTCCTTGGTTGCACAACCCCATTTATCTATTCGTGTGTGCATTTCTGAGTGCCATCCATATTGCTAACATTTTGCATCAAATTTTTGTGCTACTATCCTCACCGAGCTCCACCATAAGCTTTACTTGTGTAGGTGTGAGAAGTGACAAGAATTGGTACCAATTGTGCTATTTCCTTGTTACACATTTGAGTGAACATTGATCCATCTTCAACATCGGTCAAGGTACATTTGGTCTAGTTCTTCTCTTTCTCCCACTCATACTTTCTCGAGTCTTGTGATGGATAGGCAAGGCATTTCATCTCCGGTCTTTGACAAACACGACGGCATGAACAACTACATCACCAAAGCATCCATCTTTGATCTCCAACGACAAATGCAAGGTGCACAATCTAGATTGCGAGAGCGCATCGAGAACATCTCCATCGACATTCGTCACTCCAAAGCAAGGAAAAGGGACTACATCGACAAGAAGCTTTCCACACATAAAGATGAGCAAGATGCAAGGATGGAGGAGATTCGGGCCTTGATCAAGTCTTCTTCCCCTTCGTCATCTTCAAGGCGGCGACATTCAAGCCACAAGTTTTCGGAGTGCGAAAATAACGCAAGCGCAATTCGTCCACGTCCACATCTTCGTGATGACCACCATCACAATCGTGCTCAAAATCATCATGAAGGGCAAGTAACCTCCAAGCAACATGTGCACGATGACGACGAACGACATCTACTACGAGCTCAAGCACGACAACGACACCATCATCATGAAGATGCTCACCAAGGACAAATGTACAAGTCCCAACAAGCCCTACTTCATGCCAAGTCCAAGCTTCATGAACAAAAGAGAAGACTGCGAGATAACCACCACCAAGACGGAGCTACGGATACCACCACCACTTCGGCATCTTCGCCAAGTGCTATCAAGGCATCTTCGCCTTTGGACGTACGACATCTTCGCCTACTTCCCACAAGTACGCCTACAACGACTTCATCAAGTCCAAGGCGACCACACAAGAAGGTCGAGCAAGGGCCATCCCCTTCGACCACGGCGATAGGAGTTGAGCATGGAGACATTTGCACCTACATCTCTCTGACACCCACATATGTCGAGATGCCCCAAGTGCCATGTGAGGAGATCCACCACCACATTAGTGACATGAGTGACTCCACCGTTTATGACATTGAGAGCATTTCCTATGAGAGGATGAGTGTGACCACCACTAGCCCCACACATGAGAGCATACGACACATCCTATGTGAGCATGAGAGCCATTTGAGTGACTCCACCAACCATATAAGTGAAAGCATCCTTGAGTGAGTGAGTGAACCACAACACTTAGTGAGTGAGGTAGTTGAGATGGCATGTGAGGCCACTATGATTTCTAACGACTTAACCTATACTCCTACTATGTTTTCTTCTTTGGTGCTACGTCTCCTACATGACGACATGCCTACCCTCGACGAGTCCATCCCTCCAATGGGAAAACCGATGGCCATGGTGGAAGATGATGCACCCCCCACATGGCTCCATCAAGATGAAGATGACAACGAGTGGATTTTCAACACCTCACCTACAACACATGAGCAGTGCTCCAAAGGTAACATAGGTGATGGTTCTTCTATTGTCCCACTAGCGGACTATCTTACCAATGATTTCTTGCATGATGTTGACCCACCTATTCCCATGCTTCATGCTAGTGCGACTTCCTCATGTCATGCCTTACCTATTTATGATGAATATGATGATGAGCATGTTGAGTTGCCTAGTTGTGATGCTATGCTCCATAGGATATCATGTGAAAATTCTATTGGTCATGTCATGTTTGACAATCCTTTGAACTTGACATATGCTATGAGTGAGATCTCCCATATTGCATCATTTCAATCTCAACATAGTAACTATGCATGCCCCGTTAAAATAAATCATATTTGCACTTATGGCATAGATGACGAGATGATGGTCATTGGCTTTTGTTTTTCATGTGATGATATTGCCATGCTTCCTTTACATGATTTGTGCAATTCATCTACTATGTCATGCCATGCTCACGTAGAACCAAATATGCTTTGTTTTGGATGTTGTCAATATTCTCCATGTAATGTTTCCACTAATGCTCATGAGGAGACCCCCATAGTTTCCTCATACATATTAGGAGATTTTGATGCATTCCAAACTTTGCATAATTTCCATGATTGCGTGCACCATATGCATTCCATGAATAACAATGCTCTAGATATTTCTCATGATGCATTACATCCTTTGAGTCTCCATTATGCCATACATAATAACAAACCCCTCATGACGGATGACATGTTTCTATATCACGCATCTCATTTATTTGAGCATTGGTTATTTTGTGCTAACCAACACAAGCACATGTGCATCATGATGGATGATGTGTACATATATTACGCACACACAATTTTCCCTTTGCCTTTGTTCTGTGTAGGTACTCACATATACTCGTCAACTTCTCAATCCCAAGAGTTGACGAAACGAGCTCTTGAGAGCAACGATGACTTGGGATCCCGTGGACTATCCTTACCACCGTTCCCGTCGCACAAGGACTACGCGCATCTCTTCTACTTGGCTCTCACACGGCTACGGGACATTTACCACTTGTCACCTTATGCTCATTTTCCCGTGTTCACTTTGCATGTTATCCTTGCTTCTATGCCTTTGCCATGCAATTGTGACCCTTGTTTGCATCTACCCATGATTCACCATTATGCTACTTCTATGTGTGTTTGCATGCTTGGTGGAGATACTTGTTGCTATTGCCATGTTTACCATGTGCCATATGCTATTGTTGATTCTTGTGTTGGGAGAGTCATGATGCCACATTGCTATTTACATATGGCCTCTCGCCAATACATTGATGATATTTTTCTCATATCTTGCTTTCATGCTTGTGATATGTCATGTCCATTATTCATGCAGACTATTTGCGCACATGACATGCTTGCCATGATTCCCTCTAGTATGTTGCATCTTCGCACTACTAGCTTGCTTGACTTGATCACTATGATTGCTTGCTATGTTGCATCACCCATGTTCCACTCTTACAAGCTTTCTTGGGTTGATGACATATATGTTCATGCCTGTCACTTGATTTGTCTTGAGCATTATCTCTTGTCTCCATTAGTTGCATCTCTCATATCACCTTGTATAGTGCCAACTTGCTATGCTTATTGATCTTGGAGACTTGGACCCTTTACTTGTGATGCATGCTTGTTTGATTGAGCCTCTTGTATTTGGTTGTTCTTGCATCATATGCCTCCATACTATGAAATGCTCCCTTGTCCTTTCTTATGATGAGCATGATGCATACACTTGTTGGGTATCTTACCACATGAATGATAGGTTTTGCACTTCTGCTAACCTCATTTGTTTTTCCGAGTGTTTGTCATGTTCTTTCGTTTTGAAGGATTCACAAGGCATTACCGTCATGAGACATATTGGCTATGTGAAGGCATACATGATGTGCAACACCAACATTTTCAACATCCTCATAAAGGTGAACTCCTTCCCTTTGAGCCATCCTCAAGTACGCATATTGGATGGGTCACTCTTTCATTGTTGTTTCCTTCTTGTTGTCTACATGATACATCTTGTGAACGGAGGAGCGACATTGGAGATTGGCTCCATAGACCTTCACATTAAGGAGCGCTCGCACTTATTGGATGCATCTTTGGAATTCCACTCATGCCACGACATCGAGCATTGGTACACCAACACCTCCATATTTGTTGATTGTGCTCATACATGTCATGCTCGATGGACATTTCATACTCACCACAAGTTTGCACCGTATGCATGGATAGACTCACATTATGCTTGTCTTGTTGCATATATTTCCATGTCATCCATGATATATGAGCTTGTGCATTTCCTTAGCCAATTTGTTGTGATCTACCTTGATGGCATATTCATACATCATGATCATATTGCCCACCATCAATTGCATGATACCATACACATATTGAGCATCCATTGCCATATTCATGCTATTGATGAACCGTCTCTCTATGAAATCATTTTGCACAATGGTAGAATTTGTCGCTTTGTGCACCATGCTATTTACCCCATGAATGCTTTACGTATCATTTTATATCTTTTGGATAAGCATCATGTGTCTTGCCATGCACAATCTTGCCGCACGGACTCATACTTACTTCATGGACACTTTGTGTGCGCTAACCATTGTATTTGCAAGTGTATTTTGTGTTTGCTCATTTTGCATGTACCACATACCGGAGACACCTTGGAGTACTTGGATTGCGCAATGCCTTAATCTACGTCCAACTACGAGTCTGTCCATGACAACCGTTTCCTTGGTGATGAGGATCATGATCCGAGGTTGGATCTTTCCCAAGGGGGGGAGAGATGATGTGGAGCATCCCATGTTCATCCCCATGTACACTCCGACTACTCTCCAAGCCCCAAGAGGGCATATTAAGAGACCTCGAACATGCGCCATTGGACACAAGGTGAACTCACTCCTCTTTGAACCATCACTTTCTGCATGTGAGACATGGCTACTACCTCATGCATGGACCTTGCATATACGCAGCTACAACCAAGATGACCATGGAGAATCCAAGGACCAAGGCCAAGCATGGAAGAGGAGAAGGAAGAAGAAGAATGAACAAGAGAGGACTTTCCCGGATCATCCGAACCCTCAGCCGGACGATCCGGACCAAGCCTAGATGATCCGGACCCCCACCCGGACGATCCGGGTAATGTGCCCGAAGATACCCGAAGCCTGCTCGATGAAGCCGGATCATCCGGACGGTCGCCCGGATCATCCGGACCCCCGACACTCGGATCATCCAGGCCACCATCCGTATCATCCGGACCCTGCCTGCATGCGTGACTTGGGCCGAGGCCCGTGTACCCCTTCGCCCCTCACTTACCCCTTCGTGGCTTACACTATATATAGACCCCCTCCTCCTCCTAGATAGGGTTAGCATTGGTTTAGCTCATTTGAGATAGAGCTTTGCTCATCCATACTTATCTCCTCCTCGTGAGAGACCGCGGCCTCTTCAGAGAAGATCCACCTGGATTCAAGACCCCTTTATGGGAAGATCCCTCATGGATTCAAGACCTCCTCTCGGAGATGAGCTACAGCCACTTGTATCGTCCTTTGTTGGATTTGGACCATGTATCTCTTTGTGTTTCTTGGATCTAGCACATGTGTGACTTTGTTCTTGTTGGTTGAGTGTTCTCTCGTGGTTTTCCCTCGTTCTCCTCCCCGTGTTCTTCGTGTTCTTCATAGGGATCCGCTCCAAACGTGAAAGATCGGCGTCTAGGGTTCTACCCTACATCAAAAGCTCTCTTCGTCTTAGGCCAACTCATGTCGTAGCTCTCCAAAGGTGTGTGAAGCCACCATGTCGAGGCGTCCTCGTGGAAGTTTCTTGTCATGCACTTCACATGATCTTCGGGATGAACTTGATGTAGCTTGAGGTAGTCGTCCATCAAGCGCTCCCACTCGAGATACTCCTCGGGTTCTTGAGTCCCATAGAAAGGAATCTCATTGTCGGTGTTGAGGTCGTAGTAGCTCGTGGAAGTTGCGGACTTGAGATTGGGGAGCTTCTCTTGAGCGTAGTCTCGAGGTGCTTGTTGGTGAAGAGGTCGTATGTCCATGGGCGAAGATTCCTTAAAGTCACTTGGTGAAGATGACAAGGGAGATGGTGAAGTCATTGAGCGGTTTTTGGTGTTGAGATCTTGACCTTCATGTTCTTGTCGGTGGTGGTGTCGATGCTGATGTGATCTTGCCAGAGATGGTAGCTTGGAAGCATTTGCACTTGAGCGTCTTCTCGAAGATGAGGAAGACCGCTTGTAGGCCTTGATGAGGGCTTTGATCTCCTCCATTTGAGCTTGAATCTTGGCGTCGAAGTTGTTTTTCGTGGCATCGAACTCGTCATTGTTGTTGTAGACCGAAGGTGAAATGCATTGCCTATCCATCACAAGACTTGAGTAAAGGTGAGTAGTAAATGAGATAAACAATACCAAGTTACATTTTCCCAAAGTTGAGGATGTATCCCATTTCACTCAATGTGAAGTGAAAGAATAGTGGAATTGGTGCCAGACTTGTTCACTCACATCTATCAAGTAAAGCTTATGGTGGAGCTCAGTGAGGATAGTGGGACAAAAATTTGATGCAAAATGTTAGCAAGAGTCAATAATGTTGGAAGAGATTCACAAATTCGCAAGTGAAACAAGTAGACCAATAGCAATGAATGGCACACGGAAACGCACACACGGATTGATAAATGGGGTCGTGCAACCAAGAAATGAGCACAAAATGTGGAATCCACGGAAAACACTCATGTTGCACAACTCAAGAGAGACGCTAGCACGATTGCTCAATAGGCGGATGCGACACTTGTGCACAACCTATAAGATGCAAAATGGATAAACTTTCTATCCCAAGTATGCTATGTATGTATGGTTCCCTGTGTTTCCCACAAGATGATCCAAGATGATCGAGTATGATACCATATGATATATTGTGATGCTATGGCTATTGCTGACAAGCTCTTTGTTCAATCCTTTTTCTTTCCTTAAAAGCTTTATTCTCTCTTTTTTTTGTATGGCCACTTTTGTACAATGCACAAACCAAGATAGCAATTCTGTATATGCGGGAACAATCTTGTGACACAAGAGATAATATGATGATACCAACATGATATGGTATGTATGCAATGGAAGGTGTAGATCACTACTGTGCAGAAGTAACGTTACCGGCAATACTCAATGTCTAGTCTCGATAGGCAAGTGATGCAAAATGGGCTAGGGGTTAACAATGCAATTGAAAGGGTAATATACAATGGTGTCGTCAAGGTTACCGTCCTTGCCGATGATGAGAGGCGGTGTTTCAGATGTCGAACCGTCCCTAATTAGCAGAAACACCTTAGTAAATAGAAAAACTGCAAACTCAAAATCTCCAAAGGCAAAATGTTAAAAGGTGGTAGCGGAAAGCGGTGGTGGTTTGCACTTGGCAATGCGGAAGTGGAGTGATGGGATATACATGTGTCGGAGTTGAAGTTGCCATCCCTAAGTAGCCGAAACACCTTAGGATACACAAGCCAGAACTCAAACAAGCTCAAACGACAATTGTGTTAAGTTGGGCTGGCGAAATGTATGGTGGGCAAGGTTATGTCGTAGTGGTGGTGGTGGTTGATGAAGAAGCAACCATCCCTAAGTAACCGAAACACCTTAGGAGACTCAAATCACTACTCAAGCAACCACTAATGCTATGGGGAACGAAATGGGTTAGGTTGCGGAAGTCGGTGGTGGTAATGTGGATGATATGGTGGAGGGCCTAGGCAAACTTGTCAAATTTTCGAAATTTTGATGCAGTCAAATAGGGCTGAAACCTATCTATATGGATGGGGGATGTCAATAGCTTCTCAAGGAGCTAAAGAACGCAAAAATCGTACTCTGGATGTGAAAGTTATGGGCAAAACGGTGAAACACGGGAGGCTGATATCCCAGGGGTTGGACATCCGGGGGTGGGGGGCGGATGTCCGGGGGCTGATGTCCAGAACCGTGCGGATTTTGTGCTGCAGGAGCTGGATGTCCGGCTTGGGGCCCGGATGTCCGGCCCGATGGCCCTGATGTCTGGCCCGACGATTCCAGATCGGGATTTGGACTTCGAAACTCGATTTGGGGGCGGAAATTGATGATTTCGGGGGCAAAATTGGGGAGATTTCGTGGATGGAAGATGGGGAAACTTGGGGAGATGCTAGATCCACTTGAAACCAAGCAAATGCATGGATCAAAATCAACAAAACATCATCAAACCAACAAATCACAAAAAAATTGGGGCTACTTTGGGTGGGGATTTTCGAAATTTAGAACAAAATCAAGCAAAGGAAGGCTAGAAAACAGTGGGAAGGACTCCAAATATGTGATCAACGTGGCTCATGATACCATATGATACGGGGATAACCCAGTGTAGGCCGATCTTTCACGATTGGAGTGGGATCCCTCGAAGAACACGGGGAAGAATGTAGAGAAAACACAAGGGGAAACACTCAAGAATAAGTCCAATCACACATACACTAGACAATCAAACACACAAGATCCACAATACATGATCAACAAAGGGAAAGATACAAGGTAAGGTTCCTCTCCAAGAGGAGGTCTTGATGTTATCCTAGACGGATCTTCCCATGATGGGGTGTTGATGATATCCCGCAGGATCTTATCACATGGAGGTCTTCAACTCCATGGGAGTGGTAGTCTCTCTCTCTCTCAAGAGTAGAGGTAGGAGCAAACCTCACCTAAGAATGAGCTATCATATTTGCTAACCCTAGTTAGAGGAAGGGGATGGAGTATATATAGGCTAGTCCATGAAGGGGTAAGTGAGGAGGGGATACATGGGCCTTTGGCCCGACTGTGCACGGGCAGGTGCCGGATGTCCGGGTTGGGGGCCGGATGTTCGGGGCTTCGGGACGAGCCGGATGTCCGGGGTCTCGGACGGATGTCCGGGCTGAAGTGGCCAAACTTCTGGTGTGTTCTGTTGTCGATGCTGGATTTCCGGGTGGCGAGGCGTCGGATGTCCGGGGTCGTGCCGGATGTCCGGCCGCTGAAGCTTGTCCGATCGTTCGTTGGTGCAGCTGTTGGGCGGCTGCACAGGCGCCAGATGTCCGGCCTCTGGCCCAGATGTCCGGCTGCTGTAGCTTCAGCAGCTCCGTCTTCTTCCGTCGTCTCTTCCAGGCGTCCCTCATGGATGGTGTAGTTGTTCCTTGGCGCTTGCACTCCTCCTCAACATCCGTGAAGCTTCGACAATACCTATGAATGCACATGGGAGAAGTGTCAATTAGTATACCATCCTCGAAGGGGTCAAGTGAGCATGTGTAAAGGAGATGATTCACCTTTGTGTATGTGAAGTAGATGTCGCACGTATCACTCGCCGAACGGACTCTTGACATGGTGATGTCCATAGGATGCTCCGCATCAAGTATCCTGTGGATTTTCCTAGTGGTCGCGTCCTATAGTTAGCGTGTGCTCTGATACCATATTGTAGCGACCACGATCCCAATGGACCAAAGTCTCTGTGCTTATGTGTCATCCCTGGATCGGTATGCTGACACACACAATACTCGAGGAATTATAACAGAGTTCAATCACACACTTATTACATCGAGGTTCTCATAAAGAGTATTGGTTACACAAATAATATGGCTGAAGGCCATCTAAACTAAATAACATTGGAAGCTTCAAAGATAAATGAGTTCATCAACTCCAACGGCATAGCTGAGTGCATGACAATGACCTATCGCACCTTATTCTTCATCGGTAAAGTCTGCAACATGAGACGTTGCAGCTGTGTAGGTCAGCACATGGAATATGCTGGCAGAGTTACACTGTAGAGCAAAAGAATGCAAGAAACTATATCTACATGCATATTTGGCTGGTGGGGGCTCTAAGTTTAATGTTTTGCATAAAGCTAAGTTTTCCCTACAACAAAGGAATAAATTTTATTTACTACAAAGTTATACCAATATTTGAGAAGGTTCCACCAACTCAAATCCCAACATTAAACAAGTATCATCATTAAACCCAATTCATTAATTAGAAAGTGATGAGATCAACAATAATATCCACTTCTAGATACTCAAGATGTCCATAACCGGGGACACGGCTAACCATGATTAGTTTATACACTCTGCAGAGGTTGCGCACTTTTCCCCACAAGAATCGACTGCATCCATGACCGGAAGATCGAGACATAGTCTTTCTGAAGCATTAACTCTCTACTCTGGGTAGACCGGTACACCTACTTTCCCCTACATCTGCTAGTCCACCACTTCAAGAGCTCACACAACTTACTCAACTATGCCAGAGCCCATAATGGCTTGTGGATGCACACGAAAGTTTCTAGGCATGAAATATCATATGATCCCTTTGAGCCTGGGCGGTGAACCGAGCAAAAATCACACGGGTACTCTGGGATTTCCCAAATGGGCAAGTACTGGTTTCTCCAGGTGCCCCAACCATTCCACTCAGACGTGTATTAAAGTTGCCACCTTAATGTTAACCAAAATTATTATATCTCACAACTTCCATGTACATCACGATCCAACCCCCTTCTACGAGCATGGCTAGGCAATATATGAGCATAACATATATTCCCGGGGTGATCAAAGGTAATAGGTTCCTCGCTCAAGTACTACAACCAAACCACATGTTCCCAATCCTACACATGCAAATATTTGAGGGTTAATACTAATGCATAGTAAAAACTGGGTATAGAAGAGTATGATCAAAGTGTAACTTGCCTTGCTGATGATCAGAAAACTCTATAGATTTGTAATAACAAGCTTCGCACTTCGGAAAATCTAGCGTAGACAAACAATAGCATACATAAGCAATCAAGCAAACGATGCAAACAGAAATCGAGAAAAGATCCAAATAAAACTTGAAACAAGAAAACAACTAAACTAAATATAAAACAAATTCTAATGTCATTATTTTTATGTGGATTAGATCTTAACAGTAGGTACATGTGATTAGCTACGGTGTGCAAAAAGAATCAACTCAAATGGAGCTACCAAACTCAAGATACAAATAAAACAGGATCAAATACTAATCTAAACTAAACTCAAATTTTAAATTGTCAAAATCATGTTCAAGTTGGTTTACTGGATAGAGGGGATCGTTACGAAGATTTAGGCGTTGGTTTCATATAATTCGGATAAACGAGCTAAAAGTTACGCTAGTTTGAAGATCAGGAGCTAAACTGCAATAAAACTATTCACGGATAGGTCCAGAAAAAGAAAAATCTATCAGACGAACGTCCGCTAAAAGAGACTAACAAATGAATTGTTCGTTAACAGATCTAAATGGGTGAACGTTCGCTAATTAACGAACAAAAAACCGATCTATCCTAATAAACCGAAACTAAAAACCCGAAAATAAAACGAAGAAAAACCGATCGGTTTTTACCGGTCTTTGACAGCGGCGGCGGGGTTCGACGGGCGGCGGCTCCGGCGAGCGTTGGCGACGGGAGGCGAGGCGGCAGCACGGTGCAGCAGCAGCAGCAGCGATGGCAGGCGGTGGTGCAAGCTTCGGCGGCGCGTGATCAACGGCTGCGCGGCGCAGGCTCGGTGGTGGTGTGCGAGGCGGCGGGCGGCTTGGGACAAGGTGGAGGCGGTGGCGGGGCACGACTTATAAAGAGGCCAAGGGGGGTCCGACTTGCGCGAGGGGCGGCGCCAGCAGCTCCGACCCGGACTCCAACCGGAGTCCGGCGTGGTCACGGTGGCGATGGCGGTTGGCGTGGAGCTGGGCCGGCCCAGTTTGGATTTTTTTTTAAAAACAATTTTTCTTAGAGACTAAAACACTCAAAATAAATATAAATATACGCCTAAAAATTCCAGAAAAAATCACGTAGCTAAATGGCCTTATATATGACCTCGTGAACATTTTTCTCGACTAAAATGCCTAAACTAAAAATAAACATTACAGTTCTAATTAATCGGCTAATAAATAAATAACTAGTGAAATACAATCAAATAAACTCTCAAAAATTCAAAATTTAATTTCCAATATTTTTCTACTGAATCAAAGAAGTCATATTATCTTCTCTCATTATTTTTAAAATATTTGGAAAAAGAATTTTGAAAAACAATTTGATCCAATTACCAAATTTTCATAAATCAAAACTGGATTTTTGTGAAACCTCCAACTCTCTCAAATTGGTCCTTGAGTTGCTTAAGGCCTGTTGGATCAAAATGCAAGCAAAACTAAACAACAAAATTCAATAAATCATGTATGCATATGAATGATCTATGTGTAACATCCAAATTGAAAATTGGGATGTTACAATTGTCGGTGTCAAAACCGGTAGACCTCTGGGTAGGGGTCCCAAGATGTGGATCTTGGATCGATGGGTAACAGGAGACAAAGGAGATGGTGTTTACCCAGTTTCGGACCCTCTTGATGGAGGTAAAACCCTACGTCCTGCTCTTGTTTATATTGATGATGATGTATCGAGTACATAGTTGATCTACCTCGAGATCATATTTTGTGGTCTAAACCCTAGGGGGATGATGATGAATGTCATAATGATCTATCGACTAGCCTAGCCTCGGCTTATATAATGTACCGAAGGCCTAGGATAACAAGAGTCTTAGTCGGCTACGTTGGTGGAGAGGAGTACTTGTCTTGGTCAACAAGTCTTGTGGAATCTTCCTTGTATGGGTCATGGGTTTCCCGAAGTAGCCCATGAGTGAACCGCCATGGGGGTCCTCGGCCTAATCCACGTGGTCGGAAGAGACAACGTGGTGAGTACCCCCTAGTCCAGGACACCGTCATACACACTCTCACCTTTCCGCAATTAGCTAGCCTCTTCGGTACCGTGCATTGCCCTTTCTCAGCTTGAGATGTGTTGCATACTTCACTGGTGCATCCAAACACCGTGATATGATATGCTCTATCACACATAAGCCTCCTTATATCTTTCTCAAAATATCCACCATACCTACCTATTATGGCATTTCCATAGCCATTCTGAGATATATTGCCATGCAACTTCCACCGTTCCATTTTTATGAGACACATCATCATTGTCATATTACTTTGCATGATCATATAGCTGACATAGTATTTGTGGCTCAGTCGCCGTTCATAATTTTTATACATGTTATGCTAGATCATTGCACATCCTCGTACACCGCCAGAGGCATTCATATAGAGTCATATTTTGTTCTAGTATCAAGTTGTAATTTTGAGTTGTAAGTAAATAGAAGTGTGATGGTCATCATTAATCATTATTAGAGCATTGACCCAACTGAGGAAAGAATGGTGGAGACTATGATTCCCCCACCAGTCGAGATGAGGAACCGGACGAAAAAAAGAGAGGCCAAAAAGAGCCCAACAAAAAAAGAGTGAAAAATGAGAGAAAAAGAGAGAAGGGGCAATGTTACTATCTTTTCCATAGTTGTGCTTCAAAGCAGCACCATGTTTTTCATATAGATAGTCTCCTATGCTTTCATTTTCATATAACTAGTGGGAATTTTTCATTATAGAACTTGGCTTCTATATTGTGATGCCCCCACTTAATCATGAATTAATCATACATGCAAATGCGCATGATCAAGATCAGAGACTCGCGGGAAGATATCACAACACAACTCTAAACACAATTTAAAGTCATACAAGCTTCATATTATAAATCAGCGGCCTCGAGGGCTCGAATACAAATGAGTCGGTGGAAGCAACAATATTAGAGTACAGACATCAGATAAACAAGTCTGTCTTAAGAAGGCTAGCACAAACATCAACATAGATCGAAAAGGCAAGGCCTCCTGCCTGGGAGCCTCCTAACTACTCCTGTTCGTCGGCAGTCTCCACGTAGTATTAGGCTCCGCCGGGGTAGTAGTAGTCGTTGGGGCTGGCATCTGGCTCCTGGGATCCATCATCTGATCACAACAATCAGGTATAGGGGAAAAGATGTAGCAAAGCAACCATGAGTAATCATCCAAAGTACTCGCAAGACTTACATCAGAACTATGCTAAGTATGCATCGATATCAAAGGAATGGGGCTATATCTTTGGATGAACTACAGAATGCCAGAAGAGAAGGGAAAGCCTAGCCTATCAAAGACTAGCATCTTGCATCATTAGAATAGTGTATATTAATGTACTAACAACGCCCAAAGATCATTTCTCGACTCCCTGCGAGAAAGCAATCTCGGAGCCACATATCCATTACATGCCTCAGCATCCAGTTCTATTGTATAGATCGGGATACAACTCTGAGCATCCGTTACCATGGACACAACTATGTGAATAGATTAACTTCCCTACATGGGTGCACAAACTTACCCAGCACACTCGATTAACTCCAGTCGGATGACTCGGCTCATTGACACACCGTAGACCTACATAGGCTCAACAAAGAGGCCAACATGCCGGTCTACATCCTAAGCACGCAGGTGAAAGTTAATCCCCGGGTGGTTTTGGTAATTCGTAACAACATATAGCTTATTGAACTAATACCCACTTTAGATAAATATTTCAGGAAGTTCAATGAATGGCATGGCATGGACTAGAGATGTGGACCCCTCAAAATGCTAAGGACACATATTGCTGAAATCTCAAGACTCTTCATCTTTGTTTTAGTGATCCAAGATCACATTGAGTCCATAGGAAAGCCAATACTATTAAAAGGGGCTGAGATGTTCCTTAATGGCTTGCTTGCTCAAATGCTTAGTGATATTGCTCCAAAACCCTCAACCACATTCTCCATCCAAATATGTTAAAACCCTAAACTCCAACTTGGCCCCACCGATTCTTTCTATCCACCGTCACCGAGTTCATATGACATAGCCACAGCCAGAAACCCTAACAATACGGTCACACTAATATGGATCTCGGTCTCACCGAGATGGCCTTGCCAACTCAGTGTTATCAGTTGCAATTATTTCGGTCTCACCGAAATTGCAATCGGTCTCACCGAGATGGCTTGACCAATTCTCTGTTGCCCTATTGTTTCACTTCGCTCTCGCCGAGTTGATGCAATCGGCTCCACCGAGATGAGGTTTTCCCTAAGCCCTAGCACATCGGACCCACCGAGTTGTTCCAGCCAGTCCAACCCAAATTCCTAACGTTCACATTTCTGGACTAATCGGTGCCATCGAGTTTAGCTATTCGGTCTCACCGAGATGGGTCAAATGTGTGTAATGGTTGGATTTTGTGTGGAGGCTATATATACCCCTCCACCCCCTTAGTATGTGAGAGAGCCATCAGAACGTGTCTAAACTTCCACCATAAATTTTCTGAGAGAGAACCACCTACTCATTTGTTGAGATCAAGATATTCCAATCTAACCACAAGAGTCTTGATTTCTAGCCTTCCCCAAGTCGCTTTCCACTCAAATCATCATTCCACCATATCCAAATATGTCAGAGAGAGTTGAGTGTAGGTGATGCAGAGCATCCCACGATCATCCCCATGGACGTGCCTACATCTCCCACAACACCACTTGGACCTATGACAAGAGCTCGAGCAAAGGCTATCGAAGATAAGGTGAACTCACTCCTCTCCGAACTCCCACTCCCTACTTATGAGACATGGCTACTACCTCATGCGAAGACTCTATGTGTGATCAGGTGTTTGGAGGAGAGTCACAGATCAGCCCAAGACGACGAGGACACCAAGTTCAACGGACAAGAAGAAGGCCCGCTCGAAACTCCCAGTCATCGGACGACCGACGTCGGCCGGACGTCCTACGCCTGGAGGCTCCAAACGACTAGCCAAGCCCCAGCCTTTGCATGCTACAGCAGCTGGACGACTGACGCCGACCGGATGTCTGACACCTCCCAGCGCCCGGACGATCGAGCCTCTCCAAACGACCGGCACAACCACTCTCGAGCCAAACCAGCGGAAGAACGGAGACTTCCGAATGACCGGACGACCGACAATTCCTGTCCAGAACCAAAACATCGGACGCCCGACCGGCACCGGACGTCCGGACCCTCGTGAACCTTCGGACGACCGGTGACCGTCGGATGTCCAATGCCTGTGCGTCCGCCCGAGTGTTGGGCCGAAGCCATTTACCTCTTCGTCCCCCTAGACTATAAATAGACTACTCCCACCTCCTAGCTAGGGTTAGCGTTGATTTAGCTCGTTTGTGAGATAGAGCTTCGCTCATCCATCCGGATCTACTCCTTTGCGAGGGACCGACACCTCTTCGGAGAAGATCCAGTTGGATTCAAGACCTCCTTCCGGAGAGGACCATCTTCAAGACCTCCTCACGGAGAAGAACCGGTTACCCTATGTATCGTCCCTTGTTGGATTTGGATCTTGTACCCTTTTGTGTGACTTTATTCTTGTTGGTTGAGTGTTCTCTCGTGTTTTTCCCTCTTTCCCCTCCTCGTGTTCTTCGTGTTCCTCCTAGGGATCTCCTCCAAACGTGAAAGATCGGCCTCTTGGGTTATACCCTACATCATCTTGGTATCATGAGCCACGTTGATCACGTTTTTGGAGCCCCTACGTTTTGTTTTCTAGCTTGATTTTGTTGTTTTCGTCCGAAATTCAAAAATCCCCACCAAAAATAGCCCCCAAATTTTTTTGTGATTTGTTGGTGTGATGAAGTTTTGTTGGATTTGATCCATGGATTTCATTTGCCATGTGTGGATCTAGCTTTTCCCCATCTTCTACACCATTTCCATCCACAAAATCGCTCCGATTTGACCTCTCCACCATCCTCAACCACGAAACCGAGCTGTTCATCCCGTACCCGAAACCGCCCAAGCACCAGACGTCTGACCGACACCGGACGTCCGATGACTTTCGGTCGTCCGACCATTCCTGACGAAACTGAATATTTTTAGTTCTGTTTCCCCCATTCCACCGCCACTTTCCGCATACGCACTTGCATACCACCACCAACCACCACAACCACCATCGCTTACCCGTTTCGCACTTTGACAAGTGTTGACACATTTTGGTCTTTGAGAATTTTAGTTGTGGTTCCCATGTCCTATTGTGTTTCGGCTATATAGGTACAGTTCAACATCATCATCACCACCGCTCATCTTCACCAAGGACGGTAACCTCGATGACATCGTTGTCATCCCATGCCATTGCATTAACAACCACATAGCCTTACTTTTGCATTGCTTACCCATCGAGACTAGCCTTTGAGTATTGCCGGCAACATGACTTGTGCACATTAGTGATCATACTGCATACATACCATGTCATAGTGGTGCATATCTTGGTATCATCTTTTGTGTCACAAAGTTGTCATCGCATACACAATTGCTATCTTGGTTAGTGAAGTTTTGCATGAGAAAAGAGCTCAATAGTGAAGGAGCCAAACAAGCTTTAAGCAAAGAGGGAAAGATAAGCAAAGCGCTTATAAGCAAGAACCATAGCATCATACTACATTAAGATTGTCATATCCGATCATCTTGGATCATATCACCAAAATACCATACATATAGCATACTTGGGATAGAGGTTGTTGCATTTTTGTCTAGTAGGTTGTGCACAAGTTCCGTTTCCGCCTATTGTGCAATTGTGCTAGCGTCTCTCTAGTATTGTGCAACAAGAGCATTTTCGTGGACTCCACATTTTGGCTCATTTTTAGTTTGCACAATACCACTTATCTATTTGTGTGTGTGTTTCCGTGTACCACTACTTGCTTGATCTACTTGTTGCATTTGCAAATTTGTGAATCTTTCCAACATTATTGAAGGTCACTTACAATTGCATAAAATTTTGTGCCACCATCCTAACCAAGCTCCACCATAAGCTTTTACTTGTGTAGGTGTGAGAACCGACAAGAATTGGTACCAATTGTGCTATTTCATTGTCCGCATTTGAGTGATCTTTGATCCATCTTCAACATCGGTCAAAGTACATTTGGTATAAGTTCATCTCTTTCTCCCACTCACATTTTGTTTGGAATGATGGATAGACCAAGTTCTTCTACCAACCCACTCTTCATCGAGCAAGACTACGACATGTCATCATTCATCACCAAGAGCCATCTCTTTGGTGCATAACGAGCGTTGCATCAAGAGCAACAAGCAATGAGTGACCGCATCGACAATCTCGCCACTGACTTGCGACTCTCCGAGCAACGAACAAGAGACTACTTCGACACCAAGCTCGACGCTCACAAGCAAGAGAATGATGCAAGAATGGACGAGATCCGTGCCTTGTTGGTGAACCGCCCTCCTTCCACTTCTTCATACTCAAGACGGAGCCGCTCAAGTCAACATCTGACGACACCTTCTCCGGCTCAAGTACACCGACATCGAACACTCTTCGACAAGCCGTGCGTTAAGACCGTCATGCATCACGCAATCCTCTACGCGGCAATCATTCGCAAGAGCACGTCGACGAGCAAGCACGTCGTCATCAACCAAACAAAGTTCCTCTTACACAAGCTCAAGAACGACAATGTCAATGTCACCAAGTGGAAGAGCGAGCGCGACAACATCAAGATGAACAAGGCGCCGAGGCTCAACGTCTTCAACAACAACAACGTGAAGCACAAGCTCTTGAGGCGCAACATGCCCTTCAAGAATCAAGTCGAGCCATTGCCAAACGCAACCGCGATAGGCGCAATCAAGAGGAAGTACTTTGAGAAGAAATCCAAGAGAGGAACTACCAACCAAGAGTGCAACCTCAGGTTCCTCGCCCTCCTCCTCAAGCTCGACAAGCTCCTCCACAACCTCAAGTTCAACAAGAGCAAGATGACTACGGACATCCTCCATGCCAAAAGCAACATGAGGTTGATTATCCTCCATGTCAAGGGCGTCATCATCACCCTCGACCACCACACAATGAAGAGGAACGCTACGGCAAGCTAAAGTCTACCATGCCCAAGTTCAATGGAAGCAATGATCCCGAAGAGTACCTATCATGGGCATTGAAGGTCGACAAAATCTTTCGTTTGCACAACTATGAGGAAGAGAAGAAGATTGCTATGGCATCACTTGAGTTCCAAGACTATGTGCTCATATGGTGGGAACAAGTCCTTGAGTGCCGAGAAGCAAGAGGTGAACCACCAATCACCATTTGGGCTCAAATGAAAGATGTCATGCGAGCATGTTTTGTGCCCACCTACTACAACCGCAATCTCTTCAAGAAGCTCCAACTACTCAAGCAAGGAACAAAGAGTGTTGAGGAATACTACAAGGAAATGGAGATAGCCATGATACGAGCCAATGTCACGGAAGATGAGGAGCAAACTATGGCACGTTTCTTGAATGGCCTCAATCATCCCATCAAGAAGATTGCCGACTTCCAACCCTACTCTAACCTCATTGAGCTCGTGCATCAAGCTACCAAAGCAGAACGTCAAGTGCAAGATGACTTCAAGTACGGCAAGTACTCATCCAAGACCTACGGTTTCTCCAACAACCAAGCTTCAATGACTCCAACAACTTCTACCTCAATCAAGCCATCTACAAGCAACGACGACAAGTCAAGTTACAAGAAAACTTTGACAACCTCAAGTCGTCCTCCTCCTACTACAAGCCACTTCAAGTCGCGCGCTTCATCATCTCCTCCAACGAATGAGACCGTCAAGACAAGCTCCTTCAAGTGTTTCACTTGCGGCGACCGAGGCCACAAGTCCTTTAAATGTACAAACAAGCACCATGATCCTCAACGACGACGGAACCTATGATTCCATGAGTGAATAGGAATGCAAGTGGCGATGCACCGACGCGTGAATGAAGATGAAGATGGTCAAGTCTTTTGTGATGAGGATTCAAGCCCCGCTCTTGTTTTCTCCAAAGCCTTGACTCTTCAACATCAACAAGACGAAGACCAAAGATTCCACATCTTCCGCACTAAGGCCGGCATCAATGGAAGGTCCGTCAAGGTCATCATCGATGGAGGTAGTTGTCACAACTTGGCAAGTGAAGAACTATGCTCCAAGCTCCAATTGGTCAAGATGAAGCACCCGCACCCATACAAGGTCCAATGGCTAAGCGATTCCGGAACTATAAAAGTTGAGCATACGGTCAAGGTTTCCTTCAAAATTGGAGCATATGAAGACACTTTGGAGTGTGATGTCGTCCCGATGTCCATTATCCACCTCCTTCTTGGTCGACCATGGCAATTTGACCACGACGTCATCCACAGCGGGCATACAAATCACTATAGCTTCAAGATGAAAGGGAAGGAATATGTGCTACGACCTATGTCTCCTAGTCAAGTGATTTCCGACAAGCAAGCCACCCATTGTGGAGAAAAGAGTGAGAAAGTGATCCACCCAAAAGAGAGTGAGAGCCACAAGCCAAAACCGAGTGCCTCCACGATGAGCGACAAGAAAAACTTCGTCCTATTTGCCACCAAAAGTGATATGAGAGAAGTGTGTGAGAACCCATCGAGTGTTATGCACTTTGTCCTGTGTGCAAGGACGAGGCACCAAAAACTAACACCTCTCACGATCTACCATTAGTATTGTCTTATCTTTTGCAGGAATTCCAAGATGTTTTTCCCGATGAGCTACCTCTGGATCTACCTCCACTATGAGGCATTGAGCACCGAATCAATCTCATCCCTGGAGCACCTCTACCTAACAAAGCTCCCTACTACGTCAACCCCGAAGAAACTAAGGAGATCCAATAGCAAGTACAACAACTTATCGACAACAGACATCTATGTGAAAGCTTAAGCCCTTGTGCCGTTCCGGTTATACTTGTGCCCAAACAAGATGGTAGTTTTCACATGTGCTCGGATTGTAGACCCATCAATGCTATCACCGTTCATTATAGGCATCCCATTCCTCGCCTAGATGATATGCTAGATGAACTTAGCGGTGCCACCATTTTCTCAAAAATTGATCTTAAAAGTGGCAATTATCAAATCCGCATACAAGAAGGTGATGAATGGAAAACCGCTTTCAAAACAAAATTTGGCTTGTACGAGTGGTTGGTTATGCCTATGGGTTTACCGGAAGCTCCCGATACTTTCATGCGTCTTATGCATTTTGTGCTTCGTCCTTACATAGGAGTGTTTGTTCTGGTCTACTTCGATGACATAATTGTTTTAGCAAATCCATGAAAGATCATCTTAATCATGTTAGGGCTGTTTTGCAAACTCTTGCAAGGAACATCTTTATGCCAACATGAAAAAGTGAACGTTTGGTGTTGAAAAACTTGTTTTATTGGGTTTTGTTGTTTCCTCAAAGGGTGTCCATGTTGATGAATCTAAAATTGAAGCAATTAAAACTTGGCCCCAACCAACCAATTTGCAACAAGTGCATAGCTTTCTTGGCCTTGCTGGTTTCTATCGTCGCTTTGTGAAAGACTTTAGCACCATCGCCACACCTTTGCATGCCTTGAGTAAGAAAAATGCTCCTTTTGTTTGGGGACCTTTGCAATCTACCGCTTTTGATGAGCTCAAATCTTTGCTTACTCATGCTCCGATTCTTGCTTTACCCAACTTTGACAAAACTTTTGAGGTTCATTGCAATGCAAGTGGTACCAGAATTGGCGGAGTTTTGATGCAAGAAAAATGAGCTATTTCATATTTTAGTGAAAACTCTCCGGTGCTCAACTAAACTATCCCATCTATGACAAAGAAGTGTATGCTTTAGTACGTGTGCTACATGTTTGGGAACATTATCTTAGACCTCATGAGTTTGTCATGCATACCGATCATGAAACGCTTAAGTACTTAAAAGGCCAAACTAAGTTGAGCAAGCATCATGCCAAATGAAGTGAACTCATAGAGTATTTTCGCTATGACAACAAGTACATCAAGGGTAAGGAAAACGTAGTGGCGGATGCCCTTTCCCGCATATGCAAGCTTGTCACTAACCTTGAGTTGAATGTTATTGGCTTTGAGCACATAAAAGACTTGTATGCAAATGATCCTACCATTGGTACTCCTTATGCCAAGTGTTTGACGCATACATCTTGGGAACGATATTACATCAAGGATGATTATCTTATGAGAGCTAACAAACTTTGCATTCCCGAGTCTTCTCTTCGTTTGCTCCTGATGCAAGAGGCTCATGGAGGCGGACTCATGGGACACTTTGGACGCGACAAGACATTCGCCACGCTCTCCAAGAACTACTTTTGGCCCCAGATGTTCCGCGACGTCTCACGCTTCACCAACTGATGCTCTACATGTCGCAAAGCTAAGTCTAAAGGTCAATCCCATGGTCTTTACATGCCTCTTCCAATTCCTTATCAACCTTGGGAAGACATTAGCATGGATTTTGTAATTGGCATACATAGAACACAAAATGGAAAGGATTCCGTGTTTGTTGTTGTGGACCGATTTTCTAAGATGGCACATTTCATTCCATGCAACAAGATAGAAGATGCTTCACATATTGCCAATCTTTTTTGTAGGGAAATCTTGCGACTCCACGGAGTACCAAAGACAATCATCTCGGACCGCGACGTCAAGTTCTTGAGTTACTTTTGGAAGACGCTATGCGCCAAGCTTGGAATCAAGCTCTTGTTCTCTTCGGCATACCATCCTCAAACCGACGGCCAAACGGAGGTGACGAACCGTACTCTCTCCACTCTAATTCGCGTGTTGATCAAGAGGAACATGAAGGAGTGGGAGGAGTGCCTACCCATCACCGAGTATGCCTGCGCAAGACATTCGACTACCGGCAAGTCCCCTTTCGAGGTCGTGTACGGCTTCAACCCGTTGTCCCCATTGGACATTCTACCTCTTCCATTACAAGAGCGCACCAACATGGACGCAAGTGCACGGGCAAGCTACATCAAGGGGATGAATGAAGAGACAAGGAACACCATCGAGCGCCAAGTACAACGACTCGCGACCAAGCTCAGCATCGACAAGCAACCCATGATATTCGACATTGGAGATCTTGTGTGGCTACACCTTCGCAAGGACTGCTTCCCCAACGAACGCAAGTCCAAACTTCTACCTCGAGCCGATGGACACTTTAAGGTGCTAGCACGCTACAACAACAACGCCTACAAGAATGACCTCCCAAGCGACAAGTACAACGTGAGCGACATCTTCAATGTCAAGGACCTCTCGCCATACCATGGTGATGAAACTTTCGATGCGAGGTTGGATCTTTCCCCGGGGGAGATGATGCGGAGCATGCCACGATCATCCCCATGGACGTGCCTACATCTCCGACGACACCACTTGGACGTATGACAAGATCTCGAGCAAAGGCTATCGAAGATAAGGTGAACTCGCTCCTCTCTGAACTCCCACTCCCTACTTATGAGACATGGCTACTACCTCATGCGGAGACTCTATGTGTGATCAGGTGTTTGGAGGAGAGTCACGGATGAGCTACACCCATTGTACAAGACGACAAGGACACCAAGTTCAACGGACAAGAAGAAGGCCCGCTCGAAACTCCCAGTCATCGGACGACCGACGCCGCCTGGACGTCCGACGCCTGGAGGATCCAAACGACCAGCCAAGCCCAAGCCTTCGCACGCTACAGCGGCTGGACGACCGACATCGACCGGACGTCTGACACCTGCCAGCGCCCGGACGACCGAGACTCTCTGGACAACCGGCTCAACCACTCCCGAGCCAAAACAACGGAAGAACGGAGACTTCCGGACGACCGACAATTCCTGTCCAGAACCGAAACATCGGACGCCCGACCGGCAGCGGACGTCCGGACCCTCGTGAGCCTTTGGACGACCGGTGACTGTAGGACGTCTGACGCCTGTGCGTCCGCCCGAGTGTTGGGCCGAAGCCATTTACCTCTTCATCCTCCTAGACTATAAATAGACTTGTCCCACCTCCTAGCTAGGGTTATCGTTGATTTAGCTCATTTGTGAGATAGAGCTTCGCTCATCCATATGGATCTACTCCTTCGCGAGGGACCGACACCTCTTCAGAGAAGATCCACTTGGATTCAAGACCTCCTTCCAGAGAGGACCATCTTATGGACCTCCTCACGGAGAAGAACCGGTTACCCTATGTATCGTCCCTTGTTGGATTTGGATCTTGTACCCTTTTTTGTTTCGATGATCTAGCACATGTTTGACTTTATTCTTGTTGGTTGATTGTTCTCTCGTGTTTTTCCCTCGTTCCCCTCCTCGTGTTCTTTGTGTTCCTCGTAGGGATCCGCTACAAACGTGAAACATCGGCCTCTAGTGTTCTACCCTACATCACTTGGGGAGACTATCATTTGAAGCACAAGAGCAAGGAGTTCATCATCGACACACCATCTATTACCTTTTGGAGACTGGTATCTCCTATATTGGTTAGGTGTCGCTTGGGAGCCTCCGTCAAGTTGTGGAGTTGAACCAAGAAGTTTGTAAGGGCAAGGATATCGCCTACTTTGTGAAGATCTACCTGAGTGAGGCAAGTCCTTCATGGGCGATGGCCCTGGTGGGATAGACAAGGTTGCTTCTTCGTGGACCCTTCATGGGTGGAGCCCTCCGTGGACTCGCGCAACTATTACCCTTCGTGGGTTCAAGTCTCCATCAACGTGGATGTACAATAACACCACCTATCGGAACCACACCAAAAATATTCGTGTCTCCATTGCGTTTGCTTTCTCCAAACCCTTCCCTTTACCTTCATATGAAGTGTTTCACTTTCGGTTGCTACACTCCTAGAATTGCATGTGTAGGTTGATTGCTTGACTTGTACTAATTGCTAAAATCTACCCACAACTAAAATCGGGAAAAGGTTAGATTTTTATTTGTTGAAGTAGTCTAATCACCCCCCTAGACATACTTTCGATCCTACAAGTGGTATCAGAGCTTTGTCTCCTTTTTCCTTGATTTCCATAGTTTTGGTGATCATAGCCTTGGTTTCACAACCTAGGAGAGTATGGTGTCTAGCGAGGGATATTACCACCGTAGAGGTCCTTACTTTGATGGTACAAATTTTGCTATTTGGAAACATAAGATGAAAATGCATATTCTTGGTCATAACCCCGTCGTTTGGGTTGTTGTGCGTATTGGCTTGCAAGGTGATTTCTTCAAGGATGGAAAAGAACCTGATCGTGAAGCGACAACGGAAGAAATGAAGATTTTGGAATACAGTGCTCAAGCTTGCGATATACTCTTCAATGGATTGTGCCCCAAAGAATTCAACAAAATCAACCATCTTGAGAATGCGAAAGAAATTTGGGATACTTAGGTTGATATGCATGAAGGCCCCGAGTCCATCAAGGAATCCAAGTTGGATGTGCTTCAAAGCCAAATTGACAAGCTCATGATGAAGGGTGGTGAAGTAGTCGCCGAAATTTACTCTAGGTTTGCTCTCATCACAAATGAGATTGCCGGCTTAGGAAGTGAAGAGATGACCGACAAATTCATCATCAAGAAGATCTTAAGAGCCTTGGATGCAAAATATGATGTCGTGTGCACCTTGATCCAAATGATGCCCAATTACAAAGATGATGTAGGGCGGAACCCTAGGGGCCGATCTGTCACGTTTGGAGAGGATCCCTACGAGGAACACGAAGAACGTGCGGAAGAAAACGAGGGAAATCACAGGGATATGATCACACAACCGACACAAATATGATCACACAAGTGCTAGATCATCGAGGCATAAAGTAACACGAGATCCAAAGTCAAGAAGGGACGATACAAGAGTAACCGTTCTTCTCTGTGAGGAGTTCTTGATTGTCTTCTCCGGATGGAGGCCTTGAATCCGGGTGGATCTTCTCTGAAGAGGTGCGGTCCCTCACAAGGAGTAAATCTGGTACGAATGAGCAATGCTCTATCTCAAACGAGCTAACCAATGCTAACCCTAGAACATAGGTGGAGTCGGAGTATATATAGTCTACGGGGAGAAGGGGTACATGGCCACGGCCCGGAGGCGCTACATGCAGGCAGGAGGGGGTCGGATGTCCGGGCGTCGTGCCGGATGTCCGGGCGCTCGCGAAGGGCCGGATGTCCGGGCTGTTGGAGTTGGCCTAGCTGTTCTCTGGATGGACGGGGCCGGATGTCCGGGCGGAGGGGCCGGATGTCTGGGGCTTCGGGAGGCGACAGATGTCCGGGGTGACGGCCGGATGTCCGGGCTGTCGGGGAAACCTTCTATGCTCCTTGGACGGCGTGTTCGGATGTCCGGGTTGTTGGCTAGATTTCTGGGACGGAGGGCCGGATGTCCGGGCCCTGTAGCTTCTGCTGCAGACTCCTAGCTGTGGTGTAGATCTCCAGGGGTTGGACGTCCGGGGCCATGGCCAGATGTCCGGTGCCTGGAAGCTGTTCTCACCTTCTTCCGTTGGTTCTCTTCTTCCGTGGACTTGGTGGCTTGATCATCTTCATGTGCATCGACGGGAGGGTCCTCTCGGTACCTAATCATGCACAACATTCCGGACTTAGGTAGTAGCCATGTCTCGGGAGGATCATATGAGATATCACTAAGGAGAGAAGTCACCTCGGTCTCGAGAGCTCTAGCTCATGATCTTGTCATGGGTCCTCTTGGTGCTTGGTGAGACGATGGTAGGTCCATGGGGATGAACGTAGGATGCTCCGCATCATCTCCCCCCCCCTTGTGAAAGATCTAACCTCGGATCAAAATCCTCATCACCATGGTACGGGGAGAGATCGGTGATGTTGAAGATGTCGCTCACGTCGTACTTGTCGCGTGGGAGATCGATCTTGTAAGCGTTGTTGTTGTAGCATGCTAGCACCTTGAAAGGTCCATCGGCTCGAGGTAGAAGTTTGGACTTGCGTTCATTGGGGAAGCGGTCCTTGCGAAGGTGTAGCCACGCGTGATCTCCGATGTTGAATATCATGGGTTGTTTGTTGATGTTGAGCTTGGTCGCGAGTCATTGTACTTGGTGCTTGATCGTGTGCCTTGTATCTTCATGTATCTTCTTGATGTAGCTTGCACATGCACTCGCATCCATGTTGGTGCGCTCTTGTAGTGGAAGAGGTAGAATGTCCAATGGGGACAACGGGTTGAAGCCGTAGACGACCTCGAAGGGGGACTTGCTGGTCGTCGAATGTCTTGCACGGTTGTAGGCATACTCGACTATGGGTAGACACTCCTCCCACTCCTTGATGTTCTTCTTGATCAAGACGCAAAGTAGAGTGGAGAGTGTATGGTTCGTCCCTTCGTTTGGCCGTCGGTTTGAGGATGGTATGCGGACAAGAACAAGAGCTTAATTCCGAGCTGGGCGCATAGCGTCTTCCAAAAGTAACTCAAGAATTTGACGTCGCGGTCGGAGACGATTGTTTTTTGTACTCCATATAGACGCAATATTTCCCTACAAAAGAGATTGGCAACATGTGAAGCATCGTCTATCTTGTTGCATGGGATGAAATGTGCCATCTTAGAAATCGGTCCACAACAAGAAACTCGGAATCCTTTCCATTTTGAGTTGTAGGCAAACCAAGTACAAATCCATGCTAATGTCTTTCGGACGTTGATAAGGAATAGGAAGAGGCATGTAAAGACCATGGGATTGAGATTTAGACTTAGCTTTGCGACATGTGGAGCATATGATGGTGAAGCGTGAGACGTCGCGGAACATCTTGGGCCAAAAGTAGTTCTTGGAGAGCGTGGCAAATGTCTTGTCACGTACAAAGTGTCCCATGAGTCCGCCTCCATGAGCCTCTTGCAAAAGGAGCAAACGAAGAGAAGACTTGGGAATGCAAAGTTTGTTAGCTCTCATAAGATAATCATCCTTGATGTAATATCATTCCCAAGATGTATGCGTCAAACATTTAGCATAAGGAGTAGCAAAAGATGGGTCGTTAGCATACAAGTCTTTTATGTGCTCAAAGCCAATAACATTCAACTCAAGTTTAGTGACGAGCGTGCATATGCGTGAAAGTGCATCCGCAACTACCTTTTCCTTACCCTTAATGTACTTGATCACATAGGGGAAATATTCAATGAATTCACTCCATTTGGCATGACGCTTGTTCAACTTAGTTTGACCTTTTAAGTACTTAAGCGTTTCATGATCGGTATGGATGACAAACTCATGAGGTCTAAGGTAATGTTCCCAAACATTTAGCACACGCACTAAAGCATACAATTCTTTGTCATAGATAGGATAGTTAAGTTGAGCACCGGAGAGTTTCACTAAAATAAGCAATGGCTCGTTTTTCTTGCATCAGAACTCCGCCAATTCCGGTACCACTTGCATCACAATGAACCTCAAAAGTTTTGTCAAAGTTGGGCAAAGCAAGAATCGGAGCATGAGTAAGCAAAGACTTGAGCTCATCAAATGCGGTAGATTGCAAAGATCCCCAAACAAAAGGAGCTTTCTTATTACTCAAGGCATGCAAAGGAGCGGCAATAGTGCTAAAATCTTTCAGAAAGCGTCGATAAAAACCCGCAAGGGAAAGAAAGCTATGCACTTGTTGCAAATTGGTAGGTTGGGGCCAAGTTTTAATTGCTTCAATTTCAGATTCATCAACATGAACACCCTTGGAAGAGACAATGAAACCCAAGAAAACGAGTTTGTCAACACCAAACATGCACTTTTTCATGTTGGCATAAAGACGTTCCTTGCCAAGAGTTTGCAAAACAGCCCTAACATGCTTTAGATGCTCTTTCATGGATTTGCTAAACACAAGAATATCATCAAAGTAAACCATAACAAACCCTCCAATATAAGGTCGAAGCACAAAGTGCATAAGACGCATGAAAGTTCCGGGAGCTTCCGATAAACCCATAGGCATAACCAACCACTCGTACAAGCCAAATTTGGTTTTTCCAGTCATCACTTTCTTGTATGCGGATTTGATAATAGCCACTTTTGAGATCAATTTTTGAGAAAATGGTGGCTCCGCTAAGTTCATCAAGCATATCATTTAAGCGAGGAATGGGATGCCTATAACGAACGGTAATAGCATTGATAGGTCTACAATCTGAGCACATGCGAAAACTATCGTCTTGTTTGGGCACAAGTATAACGGAAACGGCATAAGGGCTTAAGCTTTCACGTACATGACCATTGCCGATTAGTTGTTGTACTTGACGTTGGATCTCCTTAGTTTCTTCGGGGTTGACGCGGTATGGAGCTTTGTTTGGTAGGGGCGCTCCGGGGATGACGTCGATTCAATGCTCAATGCCTCATAGAGGAGGTAGACCCGGATGTAGCTCATCGGGGAAAACATCTTGGAATTCCTGCAAAAGAGATTGAAACACAAAAGGTAGATCATGAGAGTTGTTAGTTTTCTGGTTCTCCATCCTTGCACACAAGGACAAAGTGCATAACACTCGATGGGTTCTCACACACTTCTCTCATCTCACTTTTGGTGGCAAATAGGACTAGGTTTTTCTCTCTAGGCAAAGAGGCGCTCAAGTTTGGATTGTGGCTCTCACTCACTTTTTGGTGGATCGCTTTCTCACTCTTCTCTCCACGATGGGTGGCTTGCTTCACGGCTATCACTTGACTAGGAGACATAGGTCGTAGCACATACTCCTTCCCTTTCGTCTTGAAGCTATAGTGATTGGTACGCCCGTTGTGGATGATGCCGCGGTCGAATTGCCATGGTCGACTAAGAAGGAGGTGGAAAATGGACATCGGGACGACATCACACTCCAAAGTGTCCTCATATGCACCAATTTTGAAGGAGACTTGGACCGTATGCTCAACTCATATAGTGCCGGAGTCACTTAGCCATTGGACTTTGTATGGGTGCGGGTGCTTCCTCTTGACCAATTGAAGCTTGGAGCATAGTTCTTCACTTGCCAAGTTGTGGCAACTACCTCCATCGATGATGACCTTGATGGTCCTTCCATTGATGCTGGCCTTTGTGTGGAAGATGTGACATCATTGGTCTTCTTCTTGTTGAGGTTGAAGAGTCAAAACTTTGGAGACAACGAGAGCGGGGCTCGAATCCTCATCACAAAAGACTTGATCATCTTCGTCCTCGTTCACGCGCCGGTGCATGGCCACTTGCTCAAGGTCTTCCATCTCCTCTTCACTCATGGAGTCATAGGTTCCATCATCGTTGAGGATCATGGTGCACTTGTTTGTGCATTCGTAGGACTTGTGGCCTCGGCTACCGCAAGTGAAACACTTGAAGGAGCTTGTCTTGACGGTCTCATCAGTCGGCGTAGATGATGAAGCACGCAGCTTGAAGTTGCTTGTAGTAGGAGGAGGACGACTTGAGCTTGTTGAAGCTTTCTTGTAACTTGACTTGTCGTCACTGCTTGGAGATGGTTTGGTTGAGGTAGACGTTGGAGGAGTCGTTGAAGCTTGGTTGTTGGAGAAGCCGTAGGTCTTGCATGAGTACTTGGCGTACTTTAAGTCATCTTGCACTTGGTGTTCCGCCTTGGTAGCTTGATGCATGAGCTGAATGAGGATGGAGTAGGGTTGGAAGTCATCAATCTTCTTGATGGGATGATTGAGGCCATTCAAGAAATGTGCCATACTTTGCTCATCATCTTCCGCGACATTGGCTCGAATCATGGCTATCTCCATTTCCTTGTAGTATTCTTCAACACTCTTTGTTCCTTGCTTGAGGAGTTGGAGCTTCTTGAAGAGGTCGTCGTTGTAGTAGGTGGGCACAAAACGTGCTTGCATGACATCCTTCATTTGGGCCCAAGTGGTGATTGGTGGTTCACCTCTTGCTTCTCCGCGCTCAAGGACTTGTTCCCACAATATGAGCACATAGTCTTGGAACTCAAGGGATGCCATAGCAATCTTCTTCTCTTCCTCATAGTTGTGCAAACGAAAGATTTTGTCAACCTTCAATGCCCATGATAGGTACTCTTCGGGATCATTGCTTCCACTGAACTTGAGCATTGTGAATTTTAGCTTGCCGTAGCGTTGCTCTTGATTTGTGTTGTTGGCGATGGTGATGATAACGCCTTGACGGTGAGGGTGGTCATCCTCATGTTGCTCTTGGCATGGAGGAAGTCCATGATCAACTTGCTCTTGTTGAACTTGAGGTTGTGGAGGAGCTTGAGGAACTTGGCGTTGCACTCGCGGTTGGTAGTTCCGCTCTTGGATTTCTTCTCGAAGTGCTTCCTCTTGATTGCGCCGCTCTCGGTTGCGGTTGGCAATGGATCGACTTGATTCTTGAAGGGGACATTGTCAATGTCAAAACCGGCGGATCTCGGGTAGGGGGTCCCGATCTGTGCGTCTAGGCTGATGGTAACAGGAAGCAAGGGACACAATGTTTACCCAGGTTCGGGCCCTCTTTATGGAGGTAAAACCCTACTTCCTGCTTGATTAATATTGACTATATGGGTAGTACATGAGTAGATCTACCACGAGATCATAGAGGCTAAACCCTAGGAGCTAGCCTATGATGATTATGATTGTAATTATGATCGGCCTTCTAAGGACCAACCTCTCTGGTTTATATAGACACCGGAGAGGGCTAGGGTTTACATGGAGTCGGTTACAAGGAAGGAAACATAATATCTGGATCGCCAAGCTTGTCTTCCACGCAAAGGAGAGTCCCATCCGGACACGGGACGGAGTCTTGAGTCTTGTATCTTAACGCTTCAATAGTCCGGACGATGTATATAGTCCGGCTGTCCGGATACCCCCTAATCCAGGACTCCCTCAGTAGCCCCTGAACCAGGCTTCAATGACGATGAGTCCGGCGCGCAGTCTCTTCTTCGGCATTGCAAGGCGGGTTCCATCTCCGAATACTCCAAAGTACAGTTATGACGAATAGTGTCCGGTATTCCATCAATGTTGTACTCCTCGGCTTCAGTGCCTCAATAATGACCATCTCCACGTGTCGAGCGATTGCGAGGAGCCGAGGCATTTTGGCATTTGCCACCCTCAATCCTTCGGGCTGACCATCTATTTGAAGAGACGGGGATTCTCAGATCCAAACCTCACTCTCCCCCCTCGAATTGCAAGCATCCAATAGAGCACTTCCGAAAAAACCATTCCAACATGGCCGGTCGTTGCAGCTCCTCTGCTCGCTCTCCTCGCTCCAAGCCGGGGAACTGGGAAGAGTGTTCATTTCCCCATAGCCGTTTGATTGAGTTACAAACCCAAGGGTTTCTCCCACCGACGTTCATGGTCCCCGTCCGAGCCGGAGTAGCCACCTATAATGGCGGGGAACAGGCGGAGGGATCTCCTAATCCATCTCCGGAGGAGCGAATATGCCTCATCCCGCATCTGCTAAGGGGCGTCAGGTTTCCCATCCACCCGTTTCTTCGCGGGCTCCTGTAGTTCTACGGCCTCCAGTTGCACAACTTTACCCCTGCCTCTATACTACATATAGCAGGGTACGTTGCCCTTTGTGAGCTATTTCTAGGCTGTGAGGCTCACTTCAGGCTATGGAAGAAGCTGTTCTGCCTTGTCCCCCGCACCCAGGGAGAATCCCTATGTCAGGTGGGCGGGTCCGAAGTATGGCGCATTGCTGAGACCGGATACCTATCCGGCACTCCCAAGAAGGCACCAGAGAACCGGCCTTCAGAGTGGTTTTACATTGACGACGTCCCCCTTACGGTTCCAGTCTGTACAGGTCTCCCCAAGTTCAGTAACGCCCCACCGAGGGTACGTCTAAGCTGGCGCCCCCGGGGCCCCTGAGAGGAGGATAGCAGGGAAATACATTACCTGATGAGCAGGATAAAGTTACTGGCCAAATCCGGACTGACGATGGTCGAGGTTATGGCAATATGCATAATACGGGGAGTGCAACCGCTTCAATATCGGGGGAAGCCCATGTGGCACTTCAATGGGGAAGAAGATGCCACCCACTGTGGCCGCAAGGGTCCGGACTCCGCCTCTGCTTTGGCAATGATTTTGTTCGATTTATACAAAGGGGAAGAGGAAGAATTCATTCACATCAAACCGCGAGATGGATTCTCCATGCACAACCCCCCAAACTGGGTAAGTCATTATTCCTTTCCCCGCTTCACTTATTGTGGCGTTCTTCGCTAAGATTACCTGCCTCAATATTCCTGAGCAGGAACTGAGGAGGGCCGTAGAAGGAATCTCCAGCCCCTCCCCACAGCCAGAGGACCCACGGAAGAGCCCTAGATCCAGGACTCGAAGAAGATCCGGATATTACCGTGGAGCTTGTCAACGGGATATTTTATCAAGTGAGCTGCGGTGGCGCCTCAGTGGCCATTATTACTGACTATCCCGGACTGCTGCCTACGTCGCGCGTAAGCCTAGCTGAAAATCCCTATCCTCCAAAGAGGACTCCCTTCAGATGTCATGCCTTACCCTTGAAGTGTCGTGTTTTTGCAGAGACGACGGTCGGAGCGTGGGGCCGAGCCCCTAGGGACTCGTCGGCCAAGGGCGTCCGGATCGGGCAAGCTCAAGACGAAGGCGGTAAGGGTCGACTCGCCACTACAGAGGTAAGGCAAAAACATGTGCTGCAATTTATGGTATTTTGATGTATAACAGCGCCCTTTGTGTCCTAGCAGGAAGAGGAGCAGCCGGACTATATCTGGGGATCCTGCCAACCATGCCTCCACCAGCCGGATTCTAGAACCGGCTTCGAGAGCGGAGGCGGGAGCGGGGCCGACGCCGCATAGTTCTCCGACAGAGGACACGGATATGCTCTCGGCCACGAACTCCGAAGTAGAGAGCGCCATGAATCACCAGCGCCGACAAGCCATACTTCGGAACAACATCTTTTTCGAAGAGGCATTTAATGCCTTCAATTTGGGAGACGCATACATCCGAGGCGCTCAAGGCGGGCTTGCCCGAGCGACGGACCAGCATCCCAAAGATATACGGGATTAAAATTTGATAAGCATGTGTAGCAGTAGCCCCTGAGACTTGAAACGGTTGAAACAACTGTTTTAAGGATCAATTTATGCACATGTCCTTGTAGATAAGAATGAGCAATTGTCTCGGGAGCTAGAGGAGTTCAAGGCCGAGTTGAGGGCCACAGTTTCCAAGTTAGAGGAATCCCAAAAGCCCTCATCTGGTAACATTTGTCTCGATTGTACGAAGATGCACCAGTTAGTAAATGGCTGAAATGACAAGTCTAACAAAAAAATCTGCAGACAATCCTGGGGTGAATCCGGAGGGCGTAAGAGATGACGAATCACATCTCAAAAGGCAGCTGAAGGCTGGCGAGCGCATTCTTACGCAAGTTAGGAAGGAGAAGAACAATCTTCAAGATGCCAAAGTCCAACTGGACGTGGATTTAAAAGACGTCCGCGCTCAGCTGGCGGACTCCGTGAAGGAGAACAAAAGGCTTCGATGCGGCATTTATGGTAAGTGCCTAGACGAACTGTAGTATAGTTCGGCGTAGAAGTATATTGAAAGGATTTTGCTTGTAGGAATGTTAACGGGTCGCCCTGAGGAGGAGATGCTCTCATCTGCAGGCGATTTACTACAAGACCTCCCACAACTGCACAAGCGAGCTCGGCAGGTGATGCAGGGCTTTGCTCAGGCCTTGTCGCCATCAAGCTTCCCGCCGAATGGCATGGGGGAGCTTGTGGATATGCTTCAATGAGCACGGCGGCGCTTCCGATTGTGGAAGATGTCAGCCTGCCAGCAAGGTGCAAGAGAAGCCTGGGCTATGGTGAAGACGCGCTACACCAAGCTGGACCCGAACCATATGGCCGAAGTCGGACCGGCGGGGCCAGATGGGCAAGAAATTCCCGTGAGTCTGGTGTATGACCAGGTAGCATTAGCCACAAAGTATTCTCAACAGGATTGTAAGCTAGATAGCCTGTTGGGTGGTATAGAGGAGGAATATAGTCAGCCCAAGTGACTGTGTAATTCAATGGACATGAGTAGTCCCTAGCCGAATTGAAATCATTTGTCATGGCGAACCTTTTCGCTTCAGCCCCCGGATCCTATAGTCTGGGGTGTGTCCGTATACCCACTCAGTTATACAGAACCGGGATATGCGTGGACACCAGGCGTAGGGGTCATAAGTGCTTGAACAGACAAGTACCCAACTAGTTATGTTATATTACATGGATAGTAAGAAACATCTTCCAGGGAGAATGGTTCCGTTAGGGGTTCCTTTCCCTGGGTACGCATGCGATGATGCACATGTTCGGACTGCGAACAAGGGCGCAGGATACAGAACTTCTGGGGATTGACGTTGTAATAAATGAATACATCTTTTGTTCACCGGCCGAATATTCTCTTAAGGACGCTAGCTTTCGGCTTCACCTAGTCTGAGGTACACATCCGGCTGAACCGGCAGTAACAATCGCAGAGGTGCTCCCCTTATGCCCTAGCCGAATTAACGGGAACGTAGGGCACAAACACAAGAGCCAGGCAACCCAGCTTGGCCACATCTTAAGTCATATTGATGCATATAATGGTGAAGAAAAGGCACATATGGAAAAAGAAACGCATATGTGATGGGCAAAAAGCCATTAGAGTAATTATATTTAGCTTCCGAATAGGAAGCCCCCAGGTATTGCTTACACACATAGTACAGCCGGAATGATCCAGGAGTTCGTACTGTATTAAATACTTTGTGTGAAGAGGAAAAAAGGTCGAGAAAGGAAAGGGGAGGGAGCATAATTAAAAAGGAGGGTTTAAGGAGACAAACACTGAGTTCGGCACTAGGCGTAGAATCTCCGGAGTCTGGCCGCGTTCCATGGGTTCGGCTCGAGTCTGTTATCGGATGCATTACGTAAGCGGTACGCTCCTCTGGTGAGAACTTTGTCAATGATGAAGGGGCCTTCCCACTTGGGTTTGAGCTTGTCCTTCTTCTTCTCCGGTAGGCGTAGAACGAGCTAGCCAATATTTTAAGTTTTGGCCCGCACTTCTCTGCTTTGGTGTCATTGAGCCTGCTGCTAATAGAATGCGGAGCGGGCTTTTGCGACGTCACGCTCCTCCTCCAGGGTATCCAGGTTATCCTGCCGATCTAACTCGGCTTCCTTCTCTTCGTACATGCGTACGCGTGGCGAATCATGTATTATGTCGCAGGATAGTACTGCTTCCGCGCCGCACACCATAAAAATGGCGTATATCCGGTGGTGCGATTTGGCATGGTCCGCAGCCCCCAGAGTACGGAGTCGAGCTCCTCGACCCAGTGCGTATCCGACTCTGTCAAGGATCGCACTAGTCTGGGTTTAATGCCGCGCATGATGAGACCGTTTGCCCGTTCGACCTGGTCGTTTGTTTGAGGATGGTAGACGGAAGCGTAGTCGAGCTTAATGCCCATTTTGCCGCACCAAGTTTTCATTTCATCGGCTGAGAAATTGGAGCCATTATCAGTGATGATGCTGTGAGGGACGCCATATCGGTGTACGACCCCGGATATGAAATCTATTACTGGTCCAGATTCGGCCGTTTTGACTGGTTTGGCTTCTATCCATTTGGTGAACTTGTCCACCATGACCAACAAGTACTTTTTCTTATGGCTTCCCCCTTTAAGGGGTCCGACCATGTCTAGCCCCCAGACCGCAAAGGGCCAAGTTATGGGGACTGTTTGGAGAGTGGTAGGGGGCATAGGACTCTGATTGGCAAAGAGCTGGCAACCGACGCAGTGTTGGACGAGGTCCTGTGCGTCTGCTCGGGTCGTCGGCCAATAGAAACTTGTACGGAAGGCCTTGCTGACTAGTACTCGAGCCGTGGCGTGGTGTCCGCTCAGTCCGACATGGATTTTAGCCAAGAGCTGCCGCCCTTCCTCTTCGGAGATGCATCTTTGGAGCACTTCGGTCGCACTTTTCTTGTAGAGTTCCCCCTCATGGACTTTGTAAGCTTTAGAATGTCAAACGATGGAACGTGCTTCACTTTGGTCTTCAGGGAGCTCCTGCCTATTGAGGTCGGCCAAGAAAGGCTCAGTCCACGGGGCGATTACAGCCATGATTTCGTGGGCCGAAGACGTTATTTCGGTGGTGGAGCCTCCGATTATGTCTGATAGTTCGGAATCTGGGGGTGTGTTCGGATCCGTGATAGTATTGCTGGACTCCCCTTCCCATACTACGGATGGCTTGAACAGCCTTTCGAGGAATATGTTAGGTGGGACAGGGTCGCGTTTAGCACCGATGCGGGCGAGGTCGCCCGCCGCTTGATTGTTTTCTTGAGCCACATGGTGGAATTCGAGCCCCTCGAACCGAGCTAACATTTTGAGGACGGCATTACGGTAGGCCTCCATTTTCGGATCCTTGGCGTCAAAGTCTCCGTTTATTAGTGATATTGCGAGGTTTGAATCACCGCGCACTTCCAGGCATTGAATGCCCATAGAGACTGCCATCCGAAGACCGTGCAACAGAGCCTCATATTCGGCCGCATTGTTGGAGTCTGTGTATAATATTTGGAGGACGTACTGGACCGTGTCTCCGGTTGGAGACGTCAGGACTACACCTGCTCCCAATCCGGCCAGCATTTTAGAGTCGTCGAAGTGCCTGATCCAGTTAGAGTACGCGCCGTACTCTTTAAGGAGTTCGGCTTCTGTCCATTCGGCGACAAAGTCTTGCGACTTGATGGCCCGCCGTGGTTTGTATGTTATGTCGAACGAAAGGAGCTCGATGGCCCATTTAGCAATCCGGCCCGTAGCGTCGCGGTTATTTATTATATCATTGAGTGGTACTTCGGAGGCCACCGTAATCGAACACTATTGAAAGTAGTGTCGTAGCTTCCGAGATGCCATGAAGACCGCGTATGCTATTTTTTGATAGTGTGGGTATCGGGATTTGCATGGGGTGAGTAACATGGATACATAATAAACTGGCTTCTGGAGCGGGAATTTGTATCCATCAACCTCTCGTTTGACGACGAGCACTGCGCTTACAACCTGATGTGTTGCAGCTATGTATAGCAACATAGGTTCGCCGATATTTGGCGCTGTTAGGACTGGATTACTGGCCAATAAGGTCTTTAATTCATCCAGTCCGGACGCGGCTGCATCCGTCCACACGAAGTGTATGGAGAAGGCGGTAAGGAGGTAATGCCTTTTCTCCTAACCTGGAGGTAAAGCGGCTCAAAGCTGCCACGCATCCAGCCAGTTTCTGGATGTGCTTGATGTCTGTTGGTATAGCCAACTGCGATAGAGCTCGGATTTTTTCCAGATTCGCTTCAATTCCTCTATTGGAAACAATGAAGCCCAGCAGTTTCCTCGAGGGGACGCTGAAAACGCATTTTTCCAGGTTCAGCTTGATGTCGTATGTCCGGAGGTTATCGAATGTAAGCCTCAAGTCATCTATTAGGGTTTCGACGTGTCTTGTTTTTATGACCGCATCGTCCACATATGCCTCCACTGTTTTTCCGATTTGCTTTTCCAGGCATGTTTGAATCATGCGTTGATAGGTTGCATCGGCATTCTTAAGCCCGAAAGGCATAGTGTTGAAGCAAAAAGGGCCATATGGCGTTATGGAAGTTGTTGCAACTTGATCAGACTCTGCCATCTTTATTTGATGGTATCCAGAGTATGCGTCGAGGAAACACAGCGAGTCATGTACTCCTGTGGCATCGATGATTTGATCGATGCGATGGAGAGGAAAGGGATCCTTGGGGCAAGCCTTGTTGAGGTCTTTAAAGTCGACACATAGGCGCCGGGATTTGTCCTTCTTTGGTACCATTACCAGATTTGCCAGCCAATCTGGATGCTTGATATCTCTGATGAATCCGGCCTCGAGTAGTTTGGCTAGCTCTTCCCCCATGACTTGCCGTTTGGGCTTTGAAAACCTCCTTAGAGTCTGCTTGACCGGTTTGTATCTTTTAGTATATTGAGGATGTGTTCGGCCAATCTGCGTGGGATGCTCAGCATGTCCGATGGGTGCCAGGAGAAAATGTCCCAATTCTCGCGTAAGAAGTCTCGCAGTGCGGCGTCCATTGCGGGGCTCAACTGTGTCCCGATGGAAGCTGTCTTCGCGGGGTCCGTTGGATGGACTTGGAATTTGACTATCTCATCTGCAGGTTTAAATGAGGTGGACTTGGGTCGCTTGTCGAGTATCACGTCGTCCCTGTCCATGGTGGCCCGTAGTGTTGTTAATTCTTTGGCTGCTAGGGCTTCGGATAATGCTTCTAGGGCTAGTGCCGCGGTTTTGTTTTCGGCGCGAAGTGCGACGTCTGGATCACTGGCTAGAGTGATGATCCCATTGGGTCCGGGAATTTTAACCTTCATGTACCCGTAATGGGGTATAGCTTGAAAGCTTGTAAACGCGTCCCGCCCTAGAAGGGCGTGGTATCCGCTGCTAAAAGGAGCCACATGGAATGTGATTGCTTCAGACCTATAATTCTCTGGGGTGCCGAATACCACATCGAGTGTGATTTTTCCCGCACACCGCGCTTCCCGACTAGGGATAATTCCCCTGAAGGTTGTGCTGCTTTGTTCAATGCGGCTTTTATCAATTTCCATCTTGTTGAGTGTTTCTTCATAGATCAAGTTTAATCCGCTTCCGCCGTCCATGAGTACTTTAGTGAGCCGAAAGCCGTCCACGATTGGGCTAAGGACCAGAGCGGCTGGTGCCCGGACAGTCTGGAATCGAGGTTCATCACTGGCATTGAAAGTTATAGCAGTGTCGTTCCATGGGTTTATTTTTGCCACATGGCAAATTTCAGCGGAGCTTCGATGAGCTCGCTTGCGCCTATTGTTTGAGGCAAAAGTCTCGAAGACTGTTAGTACCGTATTGTGTTCGTTGGCGGGATGTTGTTCTGCTTTATGGCTTGCAAGAAGATCCTCGCCACTTTTTGCAACCTGCCGGAGTATCCAACATGCCCTAAGGCTATGAGTTGGTGTTGTGTCCGGAGTACTGTGGAGTGTACATGGCCCATTGAGCCATTCTTCCAATACGGTTCCCCGCCCTGGGGTGGGCTTTGGTTTCTTGGGGATTGGATCGGCCGACTTACGAGAGTTCGCCCGTTTAGTTCGGACAAAGGTTTTGGTGAGAGCCGGACTATCCCAAAATTCTGTTTGGGTTTTCCAGGCGCTTTCCATCGCACAGTACTTCTGTACTATGGTTGCCAAGTCCGCAAAGTGTACTATGTCACGGCGACTTATAGCATTAAGGATTCCTTTGTTCGTGCAGTTTTTGCAGAAAAGTGAGACTATGTCCTCCTCGCGGCAGTCCTTGACCTTGTTTAGCACAAGGAGGAATCTGGCCCGGTAACGATGTACTGTTTACTGGGGCTCTTGCCTGACATGGGAGAGACGGTTTAAGTCCGTGTGGGTGGCAATAGCTAAATCCGGATTCTGATCCGATCTAGCACCCAGGGGCATGGGAGCTTCCGAGCCTGACAGCTCGGGATCCGGGGTGCTGCCCAATTTCTCCGGCCCAATGCCCGATTCTAAGTCCGGGATCTGGGTCATGTCTTCCCTTGGGCGGGTGTCCGGCTCAGGGAGCTCGGTGATCCGGACATAATTCATCCTCAGAATTGAGGGATAATTCGTGTGTGGTTCCTCCACTACCGCTATCTCATGGGTGGCCGGCGGGGATTAAATGTCCCTTTGGTCGAGTTTAAGCCCGATCCGGTCATAGTCCGTAGCGACTCCCAACGCGGCGATGCGATCCAAGGGCTCATTAAGGGAGGAGAGCTCTATCGGATCCATCTGTTTGGCAAGTTCCAAATTGACGCAAAGGTTATGCGTGATGACCCGAGAGGCCATCGTCGGTGCAACCGCCGATGGGGCAGCCATGATGAAGCCGCCAAGTCAGAAAGTTTGGCCTACATCCAGCGCTCCCCTAGAGGTAATGTTGTCCTTGACAACGAGACGAGCAATCGAGCCTTGCAGCGACGACACAGAGGAACTCTCAATGAAAGCACCAATGTCGGTGTCAAAACCGGCGGATCTCGGGGGGTCCCGATCTATGCGTCTAGGCTGATGGTAACATGAAGCAAGGGACACAATGTTTACCCAGGTTCGGGCCCTCACAATGGAGGTAAAACCGTACTTCCTGCTTGACTAATATTGACGATATGAGTAGTACAAGAGTAGATCTACCACGAGATCGTAGGGGCTAAACCCTAGGAGCTAGCCTATGATGATTATTATTGTAATTGTGATTGACCTTCTAAGGACCAACCTCTCCGGTTTATATAGACACCGGAGAGGTCTAGGGTTTACATGGAGTCGGTTACAAGGAAGGAAACATAATATTCGGATCGGCAAGCTTGTCTTCCACGCAAAGGAGAGTCCCATCCGGACATGGGACGGAGTCTTGAGTCTTGTATCTTCACGCTTCAATAGTCTGCACGGCATATATAGTCCGGCTGTCCGGATACCCCCTAATCCAGGACTCCCTCACACATTGTGCCTCAAGAGCTTGTGCTTCCCGTTGTTGTTGTTGAAGACGTTGAGCCTCGGCGTCTTGTTCCTCTTCAGGTAGACGCGCTCGTTCTTCTTCTTGGCGACGTAGACGTTGTCGTTCTTGAGCTTGAGCAAACACAACTTCATGTGATTGAGGACGAAGTACTTGCTCGTTGACTTGCTCTTGTGAATGCTTCTCGGGTAGAGGATTGCGAGATGCATGACGGTCTTGACGCGCGGCTCGTCGAAGAATGTTCGGTGTCGGTGTACTTCAGCCGAAGAAGGTGTCGTCGGAGTGTCGACTTGAGCGGCTCCGTCTTGAGTATGAAGAAGTTGAAGGAGGACGGTTCACCAATAAGGCATGGATCTTGTCCATCCTTGCATCATTCTCTTGCTTGTGAGCGTTGAGCTTATTGTCGAAGTAGTCCTTGGTACGTTGCTCGGAGAGTCGTAAGTCGGTGGCGAGGTTGTCTATGCGGTCGGTCTTCACTTGTTGCTCTTGATGCAACACTCGTTGTGCACCAAAAAGGTGGCTCTTGGTGACGAATGATGACATGTCGTCGTCTTGCTCGATGAAGAGTGGATTGGTAGAAGTACTTGGCCTATCCATCATTCCAAGCAAAAAAAATGTGAGTGGCAGAGGGAGAAGAACTTATACCAATTGTACCTTGACCGATGTTGACGATGAATCAAGTTCAGTCAAATGCGGACAATGAAATAGCACTATTGGTACCAATTGTTGTCGGTTCTCACACCTACACAAGTAAAAGCTTATGGTGGAGCTTGGTTAGGATGGTGGCACAAAATTTGATGCAATTGTAAGTGAGCTTCAATACTGTTGGAAAAGATTCATGAATTTGCAAATGCAACAAGTAGACCAAGCAAGAAGTGGAACATGGAAACACATACGCAAATAGATAACTGGGATTGTGCAATCCAAAATGCTCTTGTTGCACAATACACGAGAGACGCTAGCACGATTGCACAAAAGGCGGATACGTCACTTGGGCACAACCTACTAGGAAAAAATGCAATGACCTCTATCCCAAGTATGCTATATGTATGGTATTTCGGTGATATGATCCAAGATGATCGGATATGACTCTTAATGTAGTATGATGCTATGGTTCTTGCTCATAAGCTCTTTTCTTATCTTTCCTCTTTGCTTAAAATCTTGGTTGGCTCTTTCACTTTTGAGCTCTTTTCTCATGCAAAACTTCACGAACCAAGATAGCAATTGTGTATTCTATGACAACTTTGTGACACAAAAGTTGATGCCAAGATATGCACCACTATGGTATGGTATCTATGCTATGGAGTATAATCACTAATGTGCACAAGTCACGTTGCCGGCAATACTCAATGGCTAGTCTCGATGGGTAAGCTACGCAAATGTAAGGCCATGTGGTTATCAATGCAATTGCAAGGTATGACAAAGATGTCGTCGAGGTTACCATCCTTGGCGATGACGAGACCTTTGCGAAGATGAGTCGTGGTGATGTTGACGTCGAACCGTACCTATATAGATGAAACACGATAGAACACGGGAACCAGAACCCAAAATCTCACAGACCAAAACGTGTCAAAATCGTCATAGGAGGTAGCAGTGATCGGTGGTGGTGCTTGCGGAAAGCGGTGGTGGTATGCGGAAGTATGCTTGGGCACCGGGGCAAAATTTGGCGGAACCAGGCGGAAAATGGGCGCGGGGGATGGAGTCGCTGCCACAGGGGACGGATGTCCGGGCCGGTGTCTAGAAGTCCGGGACACCGGATGTCCGGGGACTCGGGCGGATGTCCAGGCTCCTGGATCATGGACACACTCGAAGAACTCCACAGGAAAAAGGGCACTCTGGGGCAAAATTCGGATGAAATTGTGGATCGAAATTGCGGGAGAGATGGGGAAAAGCTAGATTCACGCAATGCAAAGCAGATCCGTGGATTAAAACCAACAAAACTTCATCACAAAAAAAATTTGGGGCTATTTTTGGTGGGGATTTTCGGATTTAGGACGAAAACAACAAAATCAAGCTAGAAAACATGGGGTAGGGGCTCCAAAAACATGATCAACATGGCTCATGATACCAAGATGATGTAGGGTGGAACCCTAGGGGCCGATATTTCACATTTGGAGAGGATCCCTACGAGGAACACGAAGAACGCGCGGAAGAAAACGAGGGAAATCACGGGGGGCAACAAGAGAAACACTCAGCCGTCACGAATATGATCACATAAGTGATAGATCATCGAGGCACAAAGTAACACGAGATCCAAAGTCAACAAGGTATGATACAAGAGTATCCGTTCTTCTCCATGAGGAGGTCTTGATGGCCTTCTCCGGATGCAGGCCTTGAATCCGGGTGGATCTTCTCCGAAGAGGTGCGGTCCCTCACGAGGAGTAGATCTGGTACGGATGAGCAATGCTCTATCTGAAATGAGCTAAACCAATGCTAACCCTAGAACATTGGTGGAGGGGGAGTATATATAGTCTAGGGGGGAAGGGGTACATGGGGCACGGCCCGGAGGCGCTGCACGCAGGCAGGAGGGGGGCGGATGTCCGGGCGTCGGGCCGGATGTCTGGGCGCTTGCGAGGGGCCGGATGTTCGGGCTATCGGGCCAAATGTACGGGCTGTTGGAGTTGGCCTTGCTATTCTCTGGATGGACGGGCGGAGGGGCCGGATGTCCGGGCCTTCGGGAGGCGACGGATGTCCGGGGTGACGGCCGGATGTCCGGGCTGTCAGGGAAGCCTTCTGTGCTCCCTGGACGGCGTGTCCGGATGTCCGGCCTGTTGGCCGGATTTTCGGGGCGGAGGGCCGGAGGGCCGGATGTCCGGGGATGCCGGATGTCTGGGCCGTGTAGCTTCTGCTACAGACTCCTAGCTGTGGTGTAGATCTCCAGGGGCTGGATGTCCAGGGCCATGGCCGGATGTCCGGTGCTTCGAAGGTGTTCTCGCCTTCTTCCATTGGTTCTCTTCTTCCGTGGACTTGGTGGCTTGATCATCTTCATGTGCATCTACGGGAGGGTCCTCTCGGTACCTAATCATGCATAACATTCCGGACTTTGGTAGTAGCCATGTCTTGGGAGGATCATATGAGATATTACTATGGAGAGAAGTCACCTCGGTCTTGAGAGCTCTAGCTCGTGCTCTTGTCATGGGTCCTCTTGGTGCTTGGTGAGACGATGGTAGGTCCATGGGGATGACCGTAGGATGCTCCGCATCAAAAGATCTCAAGCCCACGGAAGTCATTGGTAGAATTTTTGCTCATGAGATGTCACTCAAGGATAAAGAAGAGCTCCACAACAAGTCAAGTGGTGCTTACAAAGCTTCAAGTGATGCTCCTACAACATCAAGCGAGAAGCAAGTGTCCAATGAAGAATTGAGCTTAATGGTGAAGAACTTCAACAATTTCTACAAGAATAGAAGCAAAGAGAGAAGCTCCAAGTCAAGGTCCTATAATGACAAAACATCTTCTAGTCGTGATCGTAATTGCTAGAATTGTGGAAGACCTGGAGACTACTCCAATGAGTGTATGGATCCCTACAAGAAAATAGAAGATTCACCAAAAAGGAGGAGTAGAAGAGATGAATCACCTCCAAGAGAGAGAAGGAGTAGGGATGACCGTTATGAACGAAGACCCTCTCGTAGAAGCAAGTATTTGAAAAAGAAGGACAAGTCATCAAAGAGCTACACAAGATGAAGACATTAAGCTCACGTTGGTGAATGGGTATCCGGTTCCGACTCTGACAACTACTTTGAGGGAAGGTATCACTTCGACTCTGAATATACTCAAGATGAAGGTGTTGCCAGTATTGCACTTGTGTAATCCAACTCCTACGACATATTTGACTCACCAAACGAAGGAATTGGAAGATGCTTCATGGATAAAGGCCCTAAGGTATCACACCCCGAGTATGTTGATTTCAATAATGATGAAGATGATTTGCTAGGTGATGATGATTTACTTGTTGACAACACTAGAGATGAAAACTATGATGAACTGGCTAGTAATCACGCTAATCAAGATGAAACGAATGCCAATGATAAGAAGGAGATTGGGTGTCTAACTAAAGAACTAAAAACTCTTAAGTTAGCTCATGAAACAACTCTAGAGGATCATAGAGAAATCCTAGGGACTCATGAGAAGCTACGCTTCGAGAAGCTAAATTTAGAGCAAGAGCATGAGTTCCTAAAATCTATTAATGATGATCTTCGAAAGAAGAGTTCTTATTATTGCCAAACGTCTCCTCTTGTCTACTTATATGCCAGAAGTAAAATCTAGCAATAAGAGCAAGAAAGATTCTTCCTCTAGTAGTAACAATAACCATGTTAAATCCAATATTATTGTTTCTGGTAATTCTCTTTATTACACTAATGATTCTCTTAGCCAAGTTACACTTGAGCAAGAAAATAGCTTATTGAAGGGAATTATAGAGAAAGGTGTTTACAAGAGCCTTGCCAGAAGTAAGCAATTTGAGGAAATTTTACGCAAGCAAGGAAAGCACCGGAAGAATCAAGGTGCTGGTTTTGAACAAAGTTCAATGCAAATGGAGTTGAGTGGGAGGAAGATCAATACCCCAAGACAAAGTTTGTTCCTCAACAATAGAAGTATTACCCCACTTCTTTCCCGGGAACACAAGCTCAAGACGATCTTCCACCACAAGACCACAAGCTAAAAGCCAAGGACAAGCTTCAAGAAGAGATTGACTCATTTAAAGAAGCTCCTAAGGCCATGGTCAAGTGGGTTCCTTGAAGGAAATATGCCCTAGAGGCAATAATAATGTTATTATTTATTTCCTTAATTCATGATAAATGTTTATTATTCATGCTAGAATTGTATTAACCGGAAACTTAGTGCATGTGTGAATACATGGACAAAACATATAGTACCTAGTATGCCTCTACTTGACTAGCTCGTTAATCAAATATGGTTATGTTTCCTAACCATATACATGTGTTGTCATTTGATGAACATGATCACATCATTAGGAGAATGATGTGATGGACATGACCCATCCGTTAGCTTAGCATTAAGATCGTGTCAGTTTCATTGCTACTGCTTTCTTCATGACTTATACAAGTTCCTCGGACTATGAGATTATGCAACTCCCGAATACTGGAGGAACACTTTGTGTGCTACCAAACATCACAACGTAAATGGGTGATTATAAAGGTGCTCTACAGGTGTCTCCAAAGGTGTTTGTTGGGTTGGCATAAATCGAGATTAGTATTTGTCACTCCGTGTTTCGAAGAGGTATCTCTGGGCCCTCTCGGTAATACTCATCACTATAAGCCTTGCAAGCACTGTAACTAATGAGTTAGTTACAGGATGAAGTATTACAGAATGATTAAAGAGACTTGCCGGTAACAAGATTGAACTGGGTATGATGATACCGACGATCGAATCTCGGGCATGTAACATACCGATGACAATGGGAACAACGTATGTTGTTATGTGGTTTGACCGATAAAGATCTTTGTAGAATATGTAGGAACTAATATGAGCATCCAGGTTCCGCTATTGGTTATTGACCGGAGACGTGTATCGGTCATGTCTACATAGTTCTCGAACCCGTAGGGTCCGCACGCTTAACGTCCAATGACGATTGGTATTATGAGTTTATGTGATATGATGTACCAAAGTTTGTTAGGAGTCCCGGATGTGATCACGGACATGACGAGGAGTCTCGAAATGGTCGAGACATAAAGATTTATATATTGGACGGCTATGTTCGGACACCGGAAGTGTTCCGGAGAAGTTTCGGATAAAACCAGAGTATCGAAGGGTTACGGGAACCCCCCGGGGGATTAATGGGCCTTATTGGGCCTTAGTGGCAAAGAGAGAGGGCCGGCCGGAGGTGGCGCCCCCCACCCCACCCTTCCCAGTCCGAATTGGACAAGGGAAGGGGGGCGCCCCCCTCTCCTTCCATCTCTTCTCTCCTCTTTCCCTTCTTCTCCTTCTTGGACTAGGAAAGGGGGAAAACCTACTCCTACTAGGAGTAGGAGTCCTCCCCCTTGGCGCGCCCCTTGTGGTCAGCGGGCCTCCTCCTCCCCTCCTTTATATACGGGGGAGGGGAGCACCCCATAGACACACAAGTTGATCAAGTTGATCTTTTAGCCGTGTGCGGTGCCCCCCTCCACAGATTTCCACCTCGGTCATATCATCGTAGTGCTTAGGCGAAGCCCTGCGTCGGTAACTTCGTCATCACCGTCACCACGCCATCATGCTGACGGAACTCTCCCTCGGCCTCAGCTGGATCTAGAGTTCGAGGGACATCACCGAGCTGAACGTGTGTAGATCATGGAGGTGCCGTGCGTTTGGTACTTGATCCGTTGGATCGCGAAGACGTTTGACTACATCAACCGCGTTCCTTAACGCTTCCGCTTTCGGTCTACGAGGGTACGTGGACACACTCTCCCCCTTGTTGCTATGCATCACCTAGATAGATCTTGCATGATCGTAGGAAATTTTTTGAAATTACCGTGTCCCCAACTGTGGTATCAGAGCCAGGTCTATGCATAGATGTTATATGCACGAGTAGAAAACAAAGAGTTGTGGGCAATAATAGTCATACTGCTTACCAACATGTCATACTTTGATTTGGCGGTATTGTTGGATGAAGCGTCTCGGACCGATACATGACCGCGTTCATGAGACTGGTTCTACCGACGTGCTTATGCACATAGGTGGTTGGCGAGTGTCTGTTTCTCCAACTTTAGTTGAATGAGTGTGGCTACGCCCGGTCCTTTTTGAAGGTTAAAACAGCACACTTGACAAAAAATCGTTGTGGTTTTGATGTGTAGGTAAGAACAGTTCTTGCTAGAAGCTCGTAGCAGCCACGTAAAACTTGCAACAACAAAGTAGAGGATGTCTAACTTGTTTTTGCAGGGCTTGCTGTGATGTGATATGGTCAAGGCATTATGTGATATAAATTGTTGTATGAGATGATAATGTTTTGTAACAAAGTTATCGGCAACTAGCAGGAGCCATATGGTTGTTGCCTTATTGTATGCAATGCAATCGCCATGTAATTGTTTTAATTTATCACTAAGCAGTAGCGATAGTCGTAGTAACAATAGTTGGCAAGACGACAATGATGCTATGATGGAGATCAAGGTGTCGCGCCGGTGATGATGGAGATCATGACGATGCTTCGGTGAGGGAGATCATGAGCACAAGATGATGATGGCCATATCATGTCACATATTTTGATTGCATCTTATTTTGCTTAGTACGGTGGTAGAATTATAAGATGATCCCTTACTAAATTTCAAGGTATAGGTGTTCTCCCTGAGTATGCATCGTTGCTACAGTTCATCGTGCCGGGACACCATGTGATGATCGGGTGTGATAAGCTCTACGTTCACATACAACGGGTGCAAGCCAGTTTTGCACATGCAGAATACTCGGGTTAAACTTGACGAGCCTAGCATATGCAGATATGGCCTCGGAACACCGAGACCGAAAGGTCGAGCGTGAATCGTATCATAGATATGATCAACATAGTGATGTTCACCATTGAAAACTACTCCATCTCACGTGATGATCGGACATGGTTTAGTTGATTTGGATCACGTGATCACTTAGATGATTAGAGGGATGTCTATCTAAGTGGGAGTTCTTAAGTAATATGATTAATTGAACTTTAATTTATCATGAACTTAGTACCTGATAGTATTTTGCATGTCTATGTTGTTGTAGATCAATGGCCCGTGTTACCGCTCCTTTGAATTTTAATGTGTTCCTAGAGAAAGCTAAGTTGAAAGATGATGGCAGCAACTACACGGACCGGGTCCGTAACTTGAGGATTATCCTCATTGCTAAACAGAAGAATTACGTCCTGGAAGCACCGTTAGGTGTACCACCCACGCCCACAACTGCGTACATTGTGAATGCCTCGCAGACGCTTGTTGATGACTACTCGATAGTTCAGTGTGCCATTCTTTACGGCTTAAAATCGGGACTTCAAAGACATTTTGAACGTCATGGAGCATATGAGATGTTCCAAGAGTTGAAGTTAATATTTCAAGCAAATGCCCGAGTTGAGAGATATGAAGTCTCCAACAAGTTCAACAGCTGCAAAATGGACAAGAATAGTTCTGTCAGTGAACACATACTCAGAATGTCTGAGTACCATAACCACTTAACTCAGCTGGGAGTAAATCTTCCTGGTGATAGTGTCATTGACAGAGTTCTTCAATCACTGCCACCAAGCTATAAAGGCTTCGTGATGAACTATAATATGCAAGGGATGAACAAGACTATTGCCGAACTCTTCGCGATGCTAAAAGCCGTGGAGGTAGAAGTTAAGAAGGAGCATCAAGTGTTGATGGTCAACAAGACCACTAGTTTCAAGAAAAAGGGCAAAGGGAAGAACGGGAACTTCAAGAAGAATGGCAAAAAGGTTGCTGCTCAAGAGAAGAAACCCAAGTCTGGACCTAAGGCTGAAACTGAGTGCTTCTACTACAAAGGGACTGGTCACTGGAAGAGGAACTGTCCCAAGTATTTTGCAGATAAGAAGGATGGCAAAGTGAAAGGTATATTTAATATACATGTTATTGATGTGTACCTTACTAATGCTCATAGTAGTGCATGGGTATTTGATATTGGTTTTGTTGCTCATATTTGCAACTCGAAATAGGGGCTACGGATTAAGCGAAGATTGGCTAAGGACGAGGTGACGATGCGCATGGGAAATGGTTCCAAGGTCGATGTGATCGCCGTCGGCATGCTACCTCTAGATCTACCATCGGGATTAGTTCTAGACCTCAATAATTGTTATTTGGTGCCAGCGTTGAGCATGAACATTATATCTGGATCTTGTTTGATGCGAGACGGTTATTCATTTAAATCAGATAATAATGGCTGTTCAATTTATATGAGTAATATCTTTTATGGTCATGCACCCCTATTGAGTGGTCTATTTTTGTTGAATCTTGATAGTGATGATACACATATTCATAGTGTTGAAGCCAAAAGATGCAAAGTTAATAATGATAGTGTAACTTATTTGTGGCTCTGCCGTTTGGGTCATATCGGTGCAAAGCACATGAAGAAACTCCATGCTGATGGACTTTTGGAATCACTTGATCATGAATCACTTGGTGCTTGCGAACCGTGCCTCATGGGCAAGATGACTAAAACTCCGTTCTCCGGAAAAATGGAACGAGCTACTGACTTATTGGAAATAATACATACTGATGTATGCGGTCCAATGAGTGTTAAGGAAATAATACATACTGATGTATGCGGTCCAATGAGTGTTAAGGCTCATGGCGGGTATTGTTATTTTCTTACCTTCACAAATGATTTGAGGAGATATGGTTATATCTACTTGATGAAGGATAAGTCTGAAACATTTGAAAAGTTCAAAGAGTTTCAGAGTGAAGTGGAAAATCATCGTAACAAGAAAATAAAGTTTCTACGATCTGATCATGGAGGAGAATATTTCAGTTACGAGTTTGGTCTTCATTTGAAACAACATGGCATAGTTTCACAATTAATGCCATCTAGAACACCACAGCGAAATGGTGTGTCTGAACGTCCTAATCATACTTTATTAGATATGGTGCGATCTATGATGTCTCTTACTGATTTACCGCTATCGCTTTGGGGTTATGCTTTAGAGACGGCCGCATTCACTTTAAATAGGGCACCATCAAAATCTGTTGAGACGACGCCTTATGAACTGTGGTTTGGCAAGAAACCGAAGTTGTCGTTTCTTAAAGTTTGGGGTTGCGATGCTTATGTGAAGAAGCTTCAACCCGATAAGCTCAAACACAAATCGGAGAAGTGCGTCTTCATAGGATACCTAAAGGAAACGGTTGGGTACACCTTCTATCACGGATCCAAAGGCAAAATCTTTGTTGCTAAGAATGGATCCTTTCTAGAGAAGCAGTTTCTCTTGAAAGAAGTGAGTGGGAGGAAAGTAGAACTTGATGAGGTAATTGTACCTTATCCCTCATTGGAAAGTAGTTCATCATAGAAATCAGTTCCAGTGATTCGTACACCAATTAGTGAGGAAGTTAATGATGATGATCATGAAACTTCAGATCAAGTTACTACTGAACCTCGTAGGTCTTCTAGAGTAAGATCCGCACCAGAGTGGTACGGTAACCTGATACGTCTCTGTCGTATCTATAATTTATGATTGTTCCATGCCAATATTATTCAACTTTCATATACTTTTGGCAACTTTTATACTATTTTTGGGACTAACATATCGATCCAGTGCCCAGTGCCAGTTCTTGTTTGTTGCATGTTTTGTGTTTCGCAGAAAACCCATATCAAACAAAGTCCAAATGGGATAAAACGGATGGAGAATATTTTTGGAATATTTATGATTTTTAGGAAGAAAAATCAACGCGAGACGGTGCCCGAGGGTGCCACGAGGCAGGGGGCGCGCCCCTGACCCTCGTGGGCACCCCGTAAGGCGGTTACTGCACTTCTTTGGCGGCAAGAAAGCTAATTTTCATCGAAAAATCTTGGCGAAGGTTTCAAACCAATCGGAGTTACGGATCTCCGGGAATATAAGAAACGATGAAAGGGTAGAATCTAGGAACGCAGAAACAAAGAGAGACAGAGAGATAGATCCAATCTCGGAGGGGCTCTCGCCCCTCCCACGCCATGGGAGCCAAGGACCAGAGGGGAAACCCTTCTCCCATCTAGGGAGAAGGTCAAGGAAGAAGAAGAAGAAGGGGGGCTCTCTTCCCCTCGCTTTTGGTGGCGCTGGAACGCTGCCGGGGGCCATCATCATCACCGCGATCTACACCAACACCGCCATCATATTCACCAACATCTCCATCACCTTCCCCCATCTATATTCAGCGGTCTACTCTCCCGCAACCCGCTGTACCCTCTAGTTGAACATGGTGCTTTATGCTTCATATTATTATCCAATGATGTGTTGCCATCCTATGATGTATGAGTAGATTTTCGTTGTCCTATCGTTAATTGGTGAATTGCTATGATTGGTTTAATTTCCTTGTGGTTATGTTGCTGTCCTATGGTGCTTTTTGTGTCGCGCAAGCATGTGGGATTTCCGCTGTAGGGTGTTGCAATACGTTCATGATTCGCTTATAGTGGGTTGCTTGAGTGATAGAAGCATAAACCCGAGTAAGGGGCTTGTGGCGTATGGGATAAAGGGGACTTGATGCTTTAATGCTATGGTTGGGTTTTACCTTAATGATCTTTAGTAGTTGCGGATGCTTGCTAGAGTTCCAATCATAAGTGCATATGATCCAAGAAGAGAAAGTATGTTAGCTTATGTGATGTAGGGTAGAACCCTAGAGGTCGATCTTTCATGTTTGGAGCGGATCCCAACGAGGAACACGAAGAACACGAGGGGAACGAGAGAAAAACACGACAAAACACTCAACCAACAAGAGCAAAGTCACACATGTGCAAAATAATTGACACACAAGAGAGGTACAAGAACCAAATCCAACAAGGGACGATACAAAGGGTAACCGGTTCTTCTCCGTGAGGAGGTCTTGATGAGGGTCTTCTCCGGATGGAGGTCTTGAATCCAGGTGGATCTTCTCCGAAGAGGTGTCGGTCCCTCACGAGGAGTAGATCCGGATGGATGAGCGAGGCTCTATCTCACAAATGAGCTAAATCAACGCTAACCCTAGAAAGAGGATGGAGGAGGAGTATATATAGTCTAGGGGTGCGAAGGGGTACATGGGCCACGGCCCTTACACTGTTCACAGACAGGGGAGGCCGGATGTCCGGGCGTCGGGCCGGATGTCCGAGCGTTCGCGAGGGGCCGGATATCCGGGCTGGTGGAGTTGGCCATGGTGCTCTCTGGATAGGAGGGGCCGGATGTCTGGGCGAAGGGGCTGGATGTCCGGGGCTTCGGGAGGAGCCAGATGTCCGGGGTGATGGCCCGATGTCCGGGATGTCGGGGCAGGCTTCTGTACTCCCTCGACAGCTTGTCCGGATGTCCGAGCTGTAGGTCGGATTTCTGGGGCGACGGGGCGGATGTCTGGGCTAGACGGTGGATGTCCGAGCCCTGTAGTTTGGCTGCAGATCCTGGGCTATGGGAGAGATCTCCAGGGGCCGGATGTCCGGGGCCATGGCCGTATGTCCGAGGCCTAGAAGCTTCCTTCATCTTCTTCCGTTGGTTCTCTTCGTCCGTGGACTCGGGAGCTTGTCCATCTTCATGTGCATCCACAGGAGGGTCCTCTTGGTACCTAATCATGCACAACATTCCGGACTTATGTAGTAGCCATGTCTCGAGAGGATCATATGAGAAATCACTAAGGAGAGAAGTCACCTCAGTCTCGAGAGCTCTAACTCGTGCTCTAGTCATGGGTCCTCTTGGTGCTTGGTGAGATGATTATAGGTCCATGGGGATGACCGAAGGATGCTCCGCATTATCTCCCCTCCCTTGGGAAATTCGACCTCAGATCAAAATCCTCATCACCATGGTACGGCGAGAGATCGTTGACGTTGAAGATGTCGCTCACGGAGTACTTGTCGCGTGGGAGATCGATCTTGTATGTGTTGTCGTTCTAGCGTGCTAGTACATTGAAGGGTCCATCGGCTAGAGGTAGAAGTTTGGACTTGCGTTCATTGGGGAAGCGGTCCTTGCGAAGGTGTAGCCACACGAGATCTCCAATGTTGAATATCATGGGGTGCTTGTTGACATTGAGCTTTGTCGCGAGTCGTTGTACTTGGCGCTCGATGGTGTGCCTTGTATCTTCATGCATCTTCTTGAGGTAGCTTGCTCGGGTACTCGCGTTGAGGTTGGTGCGCTCTTGTAGAGGAAGAGGTAGGATGTCCAATGGGGACAACGGGTTGAAGTCGTAGACGACCTCGAAGGGGGACTTGCTGGTAGTCGAATGTCTTGCACGGTTGTAGGCGTACTCGGTGATGGGTAGACACTCCTCCCACTCCTTGATGTTCCTCCTAATCAACACACGAAGTAGAGTGGAGAGTGTATGGTTCGTCACCTCCGTTTGGCCGTCGGTTTGAGGATGGTATGCCGACGAGAACAAGAGCTTGATTCTGAGCTTGGCGCATAGCGTCTTCCGAAAGTAGCTCAAGAACTTGACGTCGCGATCCGAGACGATTGTCTTTGGTACTCCATGAAGTCGCAATATTTCCCTACAAAAGAGATTGGCAACATGTGAAGCATCGTCTATCTTGTTGCATGGAATGAAATGTGCCATCTTAGAAAATCGGTCCACAACAACAAACACGGAATCCTTTCCATTTTGAGTTCTAGGCAAGCCAAGTACAAAATCCATGCTAATGTCTTCCCAAGGTTGATAAGGAATAGGAAGAGGCTTGTAAAGACCATGGGATTGAGCTTTAGACTTAGCTTTGCGACATATAGAGCATCGGTTAGTGAAGCGTGAGACATCGTGAAACATCTTGGGCCAAAAGTAGTTATTGGAGAGCGTGGTGAATGTCTTATCGTGTCCAAAATGACCCATGAGTACGCCTCCATGAGCCTCTTGCAAAAGGATCAAACGATGAGAAGACTCGGGAATGTAAAGTTTGTTAGCTCTCATAAGATAATCATCCTTGATGTAATATCGTTCCCAATATGTATGCGTCAAACACTTTGCATAAGGAGTAGCAAAAGAAGGATCATTGGCATACAAGTCTTTTATGTGTTCAAAGCCAACAACATTCAACTCAAGTTTTTGGACAAGCATGCATATGCGGGAAAGGGCATCCGCAACCACATTTTCCTTACCCTTAATGTAATTGATCACATAGGGAAAATATTCAATAAATTCACTCCATTTGGCATGACACTTGTTTAACTTAGTTTGGCCTTTCAAGTACTTAAGCGTTTCATGATCGGTATGGATGACTAACTCATGAGGTCTAAGATAATGTTCCCAAACATGTAGCACCCGCACTAAAGCATACAATTCTTTGTCATAGATGGGCTAATTAAGTTGAGCACCGGAGAGTTTTTCACTAAAATATGCAATGGCTCATTTTTCTTGCATCAAAACTCCGCATCGCAATGAACCTCAAAAGTTTTGTCAAAGTTGGGCAAAGCAAGAATCGGAGCATGAGTAAGCAAATACTTGAGCTCATCAAAAGCGGTAGATTGCAAGGGTCCCCAAATAAAAGGAGCATTTTTCTTACTCAAGGCATGCAAATGAGCGACAATAGTGCTAAAATCCTTCACAAAGTGACAATGGAAACCCGCAAGGCCAAGGAAGCTACGCATTTGTTGCAAATTGGTGGGTTGGGGCCAAGTTTTAATTGCTTCAATTTTAGATTCATCAACATGGAAACCCTTTGAAGAAATAACGAAACCTAAGAAAACAAGCTTGTCAACACCAAATGTGCACTTTTTCATGTTGGCATAAAGACGTTCATTGCGAAGAGTTTGCAAAACATACCTAACATGATTTAGATGCTCTTTCATGGATTTGCTAAAAACAAGAATGTCATCAAAGTAAACCACAACAAACACTCCAATGTAAGGACGAAGCACAAAATGCATAAGACGCATGAAAGTACCGGGAGCTTCCGATAAACCCATAGGCAAAACCAACAACTCGTACAAGCCAAATTTGGTTTTGAAAGCGGTTTTCCATTGATCACCTTCTTGTGTGCGGATTTGATAATAACCACTTTTAAGATCAATTTTTGAGAAAATAGTGACACCGCTAAGTTCATCAAGCATATCATCTAAGCAAGGAATGGGATGCCTATAACAAATGGTAATAGCATTGATGGGTCTACAATCCGAGCACATATAAAAACTACCATCTTGCTTGGTCATAAGTATAACCGAAATGGCACAAGGGCTTAAGCTTTCACTTACATGTCCGTTGTCGATTAGTTGTTGTACTTGCCGTTGGATCTCCTTAGTTTCTTCGGGGTTGACGCGGTATGGAGCTTTATTTGGTAGAGGTGCTCCGGGGATGAGGTCGATTCGATGCCCAATTCCTCATAGTGGACGTAGTCCCGGAGGTAGCTCATTGGGGAAAACATCTTGGAATTCCTGCAAAAGAGAATATTAGATCGTGAGAGGTGTTAAATTTTGGTGCGTCATCCTCGCACACAAGGACAAAGTGCATAACACTCGATGGGTTCTCACACACTTCTCTCATCTCACTTTTGGTGGCGAATACGACGAAGGTTTTCTTCTCGCTCATCATGGAGGCACTCGGTTTTGGCTTGTGGCTCTCACTCTCTTTTGGGTGGATCACTGTCTCACTTTTCTCTCCACGATGGGTGGCTTGCTTGTCGGCTATCACTTGACTAGGAGACATAGGTCGTAGCACATACTCCTTCCCTTTCATCTTGAAGCTATAGTGATTGGTACGCCCATTGTGGATGACGCCGCGGTCAAATTGCCATGGTCGACCAAGAAGGAGGTGGCAAACGGACATCGAAATGACATCACACTCCAAAGTGTCCTCATGTGCCCCCATTTTGAAGGAGACTTGGTCCGTATCCTCAACTCGTATAGTGCGGAGTCACTTAGCCATTGGACTTTGTAGGGGTGCAGGTGCTTCATCTTGACCAATTGTAGCTTGGAGCAAAGTTCTTCACTTGCCAAGTTGTGACAACTACCTCCATCGATGATGACCTTGACGGACCTTCCATTGATACTGCCTTTGTGTGGAAGATGTGGCATCTTTGGTCTTCGTCTTGTTGATGTAAGAGTCAAGACTTTGGAGACAACGAGAGCGGGGCTCGAATCCTCATCACAAAAGACTTGATAATCTTCATCTTTGTTCATGTACGGGTGCATGGCCACTTGCTCAAGGGCTTCCATTTCCTCTTCACTCATGGAGTCATAGGTTCCATCATCGTTGAGGATCATGGTGTGCTTGTTGGTGCATTGGAAAGACTTGTGGCCTCGGCCGCTGCAAGTGAAACACTTGAAGGAGCTTGTCTTAACGGTCTCATCGGTTGGAGTAGAAGATGAAGCGTACGGCTTGAAGTTGCTTGTAGTAGGAACAGGATGACTTGAGGTTGTTGAAGCTTTCTTGTAACTTGACTTGTCGTCGTTGCTTGGAGAAGGCTTGGTTGAGGTAGAAGTTGGAGGAGTCGTTGAAGCTTGGTTGTTGGAGAAGCCGTAGATCTTGGATGAGTACTTGGCGTACTTGAAGTCATCTTGCACTTGACATTCCGCCTTGGTAGCTTGATGCACGAGCTCAATGAGGTTGGGGTAGGGTTCGAAGTCGGCAGTCTTCTTGAATGGATGATTGAGGCCATTCAAGAAGCGTGCCATAGTTTGCTCATCATCTTCCATTACATTGGCTCGTATCATGGCTATCTCCATTTCCTTGTAGTATTCTTCAACACTCTTTATTCCTTGCTTGATTAGTTGGAGCTTCTTGAAGAGACAGCGGTTGTAGTAGGTTGGCACAAAACATGCTCGCATGACATCTTTCATTTGAGCCCAAGTGGTGATTGTTGGTTCACCTCTTGCTTCTCGGCGCTCAAGGACTTGTTCCCACCATATGAGCACATAGTCTTGGAATTCAAGGGATGCCATAGCGATCTTCTTCTCTTCCTCAAAGTTGTGAAAACGAAAGATTTTGTCGACCTTCAATGCTCATGATAGGTACTCTTCGGGATCATTACTTCCATTAAATTTGGGCATAGTGAACTTTAGCTTGCCATAGCGTTGCTCTTCATTGTGTTGTTGTCGAGGGTGATGATGACGCCCTTGACATGGAGGATAATCAAACTCATGTTGCTCTTGGCCTGGAGGAAGTCCATGATCAACTTGCTCTTGTTGAACTAGAGGTTGTGGAGGAGCTTGTCGAGCTTGAGGAGGAGGTTGGGGAACTTGACGTTGCACTCTTGGTTGGTAGTTCCGCTCTTGGATTTCTTCTCGAAGTGCTTCCTCTTAATTGCGCCTACCGCGGTTGCGCTTGGCAATGGCTCGACTTGATTCTTGAAGGGCACATTGCGCCTCAAGAGCTTGTGCTTCACGTTGTTGTTGTTGAAGACGTTGAGCCTTGGCGTCTTGTTCCTCGTGATGTAGACGCGCTCATTCTTCCTCTTGGCGATGTTGATGTTGTCGTTCTTGAGCTTGTGCAAAAGGATCTTGGTGAGGTTGATGACGAAGGACTTGCTTGTTGACTTGCTCTTGCGGATGATTGTCGTGTAGAGGATTGTGGGATGCATGACGGTCTTGACGCGCGGCTCGTCGAAGAGTGTTCGATGTCAGTGTACTTGAGCTGGAGAAGGTGTCATCGGAGTGTCGACTTGAGCGGCTCCGTCTTGAATATGAAGAAGTGGACGGAGGGTGGTTCACCAACAAGGCACGGATCTCGTCCATTCTTGCATCATTCTCTTGCTTGTGAGCATCGAGCTTGTTGTTGAAGTAGTCCCTTGTACGTTTCTCGGAGAGTCGCAAGTCGGTGGAGAGGTTGTCCATGCGGTCGGTCATCACTTGTTGCTCTTGATGCAATGCTCGTTGTGCACCAAAGAGGTGGCTCTTGGTGACAAATGATGACATGTCATCGTCTTGCTCGATGAAGAGTGGGTTGGTATAAGAACTTGGCCTATCCATCATTCCAAGCAAAATGTGAGTGGGAGAAGGATAAGAACTTATACCAAATGTACCTTGACCGATGTTGGAGATGGATCAAGATCACTCAAATGCGGACAATGAAATAGCAATTGGTACCAATTCCTGTCGGTTCTCACACCTACACAAGCAAAAGCTTATGGTGGAGCTTGGTTAGGATGGTGGCACAAAATTTGATGCAATTGTTAGTGAGCTTCAATAATGTTGGAAAAGATTCACAAATTTGCAAATGCAACAAGTAGACCAAGCAAGTAGAGGTACACGGAAACTCACACGCAAATAGATAAGTGTGATTGTGCAAACCAAAAATGAGCCAAAATGTGGAGTCCACGAAAATGCTCTTGTTGCACAATTCTGGAGAGACGCTAGCATGATTACACAATAGGCGGATACGTAACTTGTGCACAACCTACTAGGCAAAAAAACAACGAGCTCTATCCCAAGTAAACTATATGTATGGTATTTTGGTGATATGATCCAAGAGATCGGACATGACAATCTTAATGTAGTATGATGCTATGGTTCTTGTTTATAAGCTCTTTGCTCATCTTTCCCTCTTTGCTTAAAAGCTTGTTCGGCTCTTTCACTATTCAGCTCTTTTCTCATGCAAAACTTCACGAACCAAGATAGCAATTGTGTATGCGATGACAACTTTGTGACACAAAAGATCATACCAAGATATGCACCACTATGGTATGGTATGTATGCTATGGAGTATGATCACTAATGTGCACAAGTCACGTTACCGGCAATACTCAAAGGCTAGTCTCGATGGGTAAGCAACGCAAAAGTAAGGCTATGTGGTTATCAATGCAATGGCATGGGATGACAAAGATGTCGTCGAAGTTACCATCCTTGGCGATGATGAGTCCTTTGGGAAGATGAGCGGTGGTGATGTTGATGTCGAACCATACCTAGATAGCCGAAACACAATAGGACATGGGAACCACAACTCAAATTCTCAAAGACCAAAATGGGTCAAAATCGTCATAGGTGGAAACAGTAAGCGATGGTGGTTCTTGCGGAAAGTGGTGGTGGTATGCGGAAGTATGCGTGGGCACCAGGGCAAAATTGGGCGAAAAGTAGGTGGAAAACGGGGCGGTGGATGGAGTTGCTGCAGTCAGGATCCGAATGTCCGGGCCAGGGGCCGGATGTCCGGGGGACTCGGCAGAATGTCCGGGCGCCTGGATCGTGGCCGAATGAGATGAACTCCATGGGAAAAAGGGCAACTGTGGGGCAAAATTCGGTCGATTTATTGGATGAAAATTGAGGAGAAGATGGGAGAAAGCTAGATCAACACGTGGCAAAGCAGATCCGTGGATCAAATCCAACAAAACTTCATCACACCAACAAATCACAAAAAAAAATTGGGGCTATTTTTGGTGGAGGTTTTTGGATTTAGGACAAAAACAACAAAATCAATCTAGAAAACACGGGGTAGGGGCTCCAAAAACGTGATCAACGTGGCTCATGATACCAAGATGATGTAGGGTAGAACCCTAGAGGCCGATCTTTCACATTTGGAGCGGATCCCTACGAGGAACACAAAGAACACGAGGAGGGGAACGAGAGAAAAACACGAGAAAACACTCAACCAACAAGAGCAAAGTCACACATGTGCTAGATCATCAAAACACAAGAGAGGTACTAGATCCAAATCCAACAAGGGACGATACAAAGGGTAACCGGTTCTTCTCCGTGAGGAGGTCTTGATGAGGGTCTTCTCCGGATGGAGGTCTTGAATCCAGGTGGATCTTCTCCGAAGAGGTGTCGGTCCCTCACAAGGAGTAGATCCGGATGGATGAGCGAGGCTCTATCTCACAAATGAGCTAAATCAACGCTAACCCTAGAAAGAGGACGGAGGAGGAGTATATATAGTCTAGGGGGTGAAGGGGTACATGGCCCACAACCCTTACACTTTTCACAGACAGGGGAGGCCTGATGTTCGAGCGTTCGCGAGGGGCCGGATGTCCGGGCTGGTGGAGTCGGCCACGGTGCTCTCTGGATAGGAGGGGCCGGATGTCCGGGCGAAGGGGCCGGATGTCTAGGGCTTCGGGAGGAGCCAGATGTCCGGGGTGATGGCCGGATGTCTGGGATATCGGGGCAGGCTTCTGTACTCCCTAGACAGCTTGTCCAGATGTCCAGGCTGTAGGCCGGATTTCCGGGGCGACGGGCCGGATGTCCGGGCTGGACGGCGGATGTCCGAGCCCTGTAGTGTTGGCTGCAGATCCTGGGCTGTGGGGAGATCTAAAGGGGTCGGATGTCCGGGGCCTGGAAGCTGCCTTCGTCTTCTTCCGTTGGTTCTCTTCGTCTATGGACTCGGGAGCTTGTCCATCTTCATGTGCATCCTCGGGAGGGTCCTCTTGGTACCTAATCATGCACAACATTCCGGACTTAGGTAGTAGCCATGTCTCGAGAGGATCATATGAGAAATCACTAAGGAGAGAAGTCACCTCGTTCTCGAGCGCTCTAGCTCGTGCTCTAGTCATGGGTCCTCTTGGTGCTTGGTGAGACAATGGTAGGTCCATGGGGATGACCGAAGGATGCTCCGCATCATTATGCCTCTCCCACATAAAACTTGCTATCGGTCTAGTAAAGTAGTCAATTGCTTGGGGACAATTTCACAAGTCCTATCACCACTCTTCCACACTCGCTATACTAACTTTATTGCATCTTGATCTAAACAGCCCCTACTTTTTATTTACGTGCTCTTTATATTCTTGCAAACCTATCCAACAACACCTACATAGTACTTCTAGTTTCATACTTGTTCTAGGTAAAGCGAACGTTAAGCATGCGTAGAGTTGTATCGATAGTCGATAGAACTTGAGGGAATATTTGATCTACCTTTAGCTCCTCGTTGGGTTCGACACTCTTACTTATCGAAAGAGGCTACAATTGATCCCCTATACTTGTGGGTTATCAAGACCTTTTTCTGGCGCCGTTGCCGGGGAGTCATAGCGTGGGGTGAATATTCTCGTGTGTGCTTGTTTGCTTTATCACTAAGTAATTTTTATTTGCTATTCTAAGTTGTTCTATATCTTTAGTTATGGATATGGAACACGAAATACCAAAAAAATAGGTGTACTTGCTACTCATGGAGATGGGGAAACTCCTAAAACCCTCGATGCTCATTATGTGAAAGATATTATGTACTACTTTGATAATCCTGAGAAAACCCCATTCAATTATGTTATGGGAGACACGTTGGATCAACGTGAATACTTTAGGGATTATCACTTGACTCAAAAAGGGAAACTATTATGGGATCAAATTTATATGTTGCATTGGTATGCTCGGCAGCTATGCTTGAGATATGATTATACTTGTTGCTCTAGGATGAAGGCTCCACACCTTCCCTTTTCATGGAAATTTAATGATAGTAAAACCTGGGCTTCTTATGCTAATGGTATCTATGATTACTATGATGTGGAACAAATAGAAGAATTCGTTGCTTTTATGGGTGCTTATGAAATCGAATCTTTGTTTAAAGAGTGTGAAAATCTTGATGTTGTTGTTTACAGACCGCAAAATTTTGCTATACTTAAATATTGTTAAGAGAATTATTAATACAATTTCGATATTGATGCATTTATTGAGAAAATATCCGCTGTCCAAGAAGAGACTAATATTTGCAAATTTAACGATAGTAAAACCTTGGCTTCTTATGCTAATGGTATCTATGATTACTATGATGTGGAACAAATAGAAGAATTCGTTGCTTTTATGGGTGCTTATGAAATCGAATCTTTGTTTAAAGAGTATGAAAATCTTGATGATGCTGTTTACAGACCTGAAATTTTTGCTATACTTAGATATTGTTATGAGAATTATTAATACAATTTCGATATTGATGCATTTATTGAGAAAGTCTCCGTTGTCCAAGAAGAGACTAATATTTTGCAGGGGTCTATGGAAGAAGGAATTGATGAAACTATGAGCTCATTGGATGAAAAGATGAGGAGGAGAGCGAAGAACAAAAGGAGGAAGAGCGGATTAGCTACCCATGCCCACCTTCTAATGAGAGTAACTCTTCAACTCATACATTGTTTAATTCCCCTTCATGCTTACTGAAGGATGATTGCTATGACAATTGCTATGATCCCGTTGATTCTCTTCAAATATCCCTTTTTGTTGATGCTTGTGGCCAAGATGCCAATATGAATTATGCTTATGGAGATGAACTTGCTATAGCTACTTATGTTAAACATGAAATGGTTGCTATTGCACCCACGCATGATAGTCCTATTATCTTTTTGCATTCTCCCTACTACACTATATCAGAGAAGTTGTCAGTGTACTAGAATAGGGGTACCCTAGTACCCCGAACTTGTGCACGGGTAGTTGCAGCACCCCGCGGCAAAGGCTTGCCGGGCAAACGCCAAAGACCCTCCAAGGTTCCCTTGGAGCCATTCAAGAACAAAGTATTTAAGCTCAGGATACAAGGCCCCGGCAAGAGGAGCTTGCCGGGAAGGCCAACCGAGGCACTCTAAGGAACTTGCCGCGACGCGCCACGCGCTCCGACAAGGCGACAAGGCCCCGGCAAGAGGAGCTTGCCGGGAAGACTGACCAAGGTACTTTGAAGCCCGGTGAGCGACAAGCCTCCGGGCCCGACAAGATAGCAGCAGCGGCAAGGCGCTTGCCGCGGCAGGCGGCCACTCTGTGCCCACGCTCCAGCGCATCCACCAACGTGTCGCTCTGGGGGCCTCTCCAGGCGCGCGTGGCGGGAAGCTGTGTAGCCAGCGGTGCACTGTGGCATGCGAAGCTGACAAAATCACCATCGTGGCGAATGGTGGCGCCCTTAACGGTCCTTTTCTGCACTGTTCAGGTGACTCAGATGGGCATTTAATGCCCTTGTCCCCTGCCGTCAGGGTTAGGTAGGGCGCACTGTACAAGCAACTGTATCACCTACCTCGCTTTTTACGTTTGTGCCTTTCTCTGCGTTGCCACCTGTCGGTGACCCCTTTAGCATATAAAAGGAGGCCCATGGGCAACGTAGAGGGGGTTCGGAGGTTCGGAGGTTTGATCACTTCGACTCATTTGTAAACCAGAAAGACACCACGCTCTCTCGAGAGCAAGAACACAAGATAACATAGCCAGACAAGCAGCAGTAGGAGTATTATCTCTCCGGAGAGCTCCGAAGCTGGGTAAACCGCTCGTGTGCTTCGCCTCGATCTGCTCTTCGTGCAACCTCCGCCCCCCATTGAACCGAAAGGGGCCCGGCTCGCCGGCCCCATAGGTGTTCGTGGGTCAGTTTCCCCCGACATCTTTGGCGCGCCAGGTAGGGGGCGTCGAGATTGTGTGAACCTGATCCGGTGTTCACACGAGCTAGATCTTCATTCCCTTCATCAACATGCCACCGAAGAAGAAGACTTCGGCGGCAGCCGCTCCGTCCATGTTGTTTCCGCCACTGTTGGAGCAAACGGGTGGTGGAGTGGACACCGGCGGAAGAACAGCCGTCGATGAGGGTGCTCACAGTGCTGCCAAGTCCAAGGACAAGGCAGCACAGACCTCGGTGTCCGTACACGCACCGCGCCCGTCTCAGGAGGCGCGGGACCAACAGCATCATGGTGTTCGCAGCGCCATACGTCCGCTGGGCCAAGATCAAGCTGGTGGATCTCGGGACGTTCAAGACCAGCATGCACGCTAGCAGGCTGGCACGAGCGGGGCACGGTCGCCTGGACGGGATACGGCTCCTTCTAACATAGTTAGAAGTTTGAGCACGTCCCGCTCCTCGCGCCGTCCGCCACTGCCACCCACCACTCCAGCAGAAGCTTTGGCGCGAGCTCAACTTCTCCTAGATTACCCTCCGACGTCGGACAAGATCGACGAATGGATGGCCACCATTCAGAGTCTCATCGGCTACGCCAACAGCGACACTCCACGGCGGCCGAGCGCGTCACCGCCGCGGCAGGGTTGCCAGGCGCGAGCCGGTGGCGACGAAACGGGTGGAGGTGCAACTACCATGCAATCACCGCCCCGAAGGCCAAGATCGCCGACTCGCCGGATCCACCTCGACAGCGACTCCACTGCATCGTCAGATCCACGAGCTCGTCGCGATCAGCGCTGAGTTCTTCATGATCGACAACAAGAAGACGCTCGAACCCGCATCGAGCGCCAAAGAGAAGCGCAACGTCAATCCAACAAGCGTGCTGGGCCCTCTGTTGACATGCATGCGCCAGGGGAACCAGGTGATCTGCCGTACGCGGTAGGTTGCCCTGGTTCACTCGTGAGCTGCGTCAAGTCCAGTGGCCCAGCACAAAGAACTTCAAGCCAGACGTACCGGAGAAGTACGACGGCAAGACGCATCCGTCAGAGTTCCTCAGCATCTACACCATTGCGGTACAAGCTGTCGGGGGACGAGATGACAAGATCCTTGCCAACTACTTCCCGCTGGTGCTCAAGCCCAACGTCAGATCCTGGCTCATGCACTTGCCGGAAAACTCCATATCCTCTTGGGCTGATCTGTGCCATCAGTTTGTCGGCGCCTTCACCGGCGGACACAAGCCTCATGGCCAGGAGAGTGATCTTCATTTGCTCGCCCAGAAGGAAGGAGAGCCCCTGTGCAAGTACATTCAGAGATTCAGCAGTGTGCAGCACAACATCCCAGATGTCCACCCTGCCGCGGTGATCAGTGCGTTCCATCAGAACATGCGGAACCGCAGGATGCGGGAGGAAATGGCGATGTGCAAGATCAGGGACGTCAGTGAGTTATATGCGCTGGCCGACAAGTGTGCGCGTGCTGAGGAAGGGAGGAGACTCCCCGGAGAAAATATAGGAGCGAGGGGATCTGACAGTGAAGATGCTGCCCCGACAAGGAAAAACCGGCGGCGGAACAACAGGAGGAGAAAAGGCAAAGAATTGCTAGTTGTTGAGCAGTCCGGCAACGGTGGCGGCGCCAAGGAAGCCAAAGCTGGTGACTCCGGTAAGGAGGTTGCCGCGGAGGCAGCAGTCGCCGACAAGCAGGACGGCACCAACAAGCAGTATTGCAAGATTCACCGCACCAAGGGCCATGATCTTCAGAACTGCAAGAGGGTAGAGCAGCTTGATGAGCAACAGAAAGCTGAATACGAGCGGCGCGACAAGGAGAAGGCCCAGGAAGGAGCTGGTGCATCCGGCAAGAAACGTCCCGGCCGAGGAGGACGCCGCGGCAAGGCCAAGCAGCGGCAAGGAGACAGACCTCCTCGCGGCCGCGACAAGGATGAAGATGACGGCGACGATGAAGATATGGATGATGAGGAGACTGATGAGCAGGAGTTCCAGAAAGCCACAGAGGTCCTGTGCGTTGACGGTGGTGCTTCTCTGCATGCCTCGCACCGCCAGCTCAAGCAGTGGGTGCGGGAAGTTAATGCAGCAGAACCACCCGTCGAGTCACGCAAGCTTCTGAAATGGTCCGGCACGCCTATCATCTTTGATATTGAGGACCACCCGGATCGCATAACTGTGGTCGGGTGCTTGCCGATGTTGGTTTCACCTACAATACGCAACCTCAAGGTCACTAAGATGCTAGTTGACGGCGGGGCCGGCTTGAACCTGATCTCCTCCGCGGTGCTCCAGAAGCTCCAGATCCCTGACAGCGAGCTCGAAGAGACCGGCACATTTCAAGGAATCAACCCGGGAAGGAGCAAGCCAAAGGGAAAGATCACGTTGCCGGTAACATTTGGCAGTGAGCTGAACTTCAGGACTGAGAGGGTCACGTTTGACGTTGCCGACATTCCTGTGACGCCCGGGTAATTAAGCTACAGTGATCCTCTGCTATTGTTGCCACGTCACCTCGATTATAGTTGCTAATCTCGAGTTAGTTCAAAACGGTTTTGAAATTCAATTCAAAATTATGATGGCGATAAAAGTTTTCAAAAATTAAAACTAAAATGTTCGGGGGTTGTCAAATATTACAAAGTTAATTATGGTGGAGTAAACACATTTTTATAAAATGTTTAAATGCTCAAAGGTAAATAAAACAGCAGCAAAAGAAATTAAGTAAATGCCTTTTGTATTTTGTAAAGTATTAAACTATTTTATTTAGCTGTCGAAATTAATGTGGCAGTGGTATCTTTAACATACCATATTTAGGTGTTGTTCTCACATTCTACAAAATTGAAATAATTTAATAAAACTGAAAAGATTAAATAAAAGAAAAGGAAAAAAGAAAACAAAAGGAAAAAAAAGAAAAAGAAAAAAAAGGAGCAACCCCCCCCACTGGGCCTCGGTCCAGCAGGCCATCGGGCCCCCAGGCCGGCCCACTCGCCCCGTGCATAACCCCCCACTCCCCACTTGG